>NW_027099888.1:83483-128676 GCF_031753505.1 Anomalospiza imberbis
CTCTGCTGCTTTGTTTTTCGCAGTCAGTCAATTGCACACTAGTGAAGCTGAGCCAGGCTCTTCAGCTTTGCTGCTTTTGAGCATCTGTGCTCCACTTATGCTCTGTGACATCTCTCGAGGTTGTTTGCCTCGCCCAGGCTGGAAAGTGCCCGCTAGTACCTAGAGCTGGGCAGGAGAGGGCAGAGAGCACTTCCATCTGACAGCAGGTTGCAGATTGCCTCGGAAAGAGCCGTGTCCTTGGAATGTGCAGCAAATCCTCTTTCTTTGCAAACCGCGGTTAGTGTGCAGTGCAGGTACGCTCTCCCCTTGCCAAATGGAGTGGGAAAGCTTTTCGCTAAGCTAGAGATGACTAGAGAAGCAGAAGCGCGGCTCCGGAGCTATCCGGAGGAAAGTGCCGCTTCCCGGCGTCTTTCGGCTTGAAGAGGCGCTCCGGAGTGCTCCGCTGCCGCTTTACTGAGCTGTGCGCGAATTAGCCGCTTCTTCGCCTCCGAGAAGCAGAGATCGCGGTTGCTTGGAAGAGGCGAAGAACGAAGCCGCAAAGAAGCGGGCTTGTGTGCCAAGCCTTCCGACTGCTGGAGGACGGTGGCTGCCGCTCTCCTGCCTGTTGAATTCACTCTCGGCAAGCGAATGGAAAGCGTTCCAGGACAACTTGCCTGGGTTTTTGACTTGGTCCTGATGCGTCCCACCTTGGCAAGTCTTGCTCGTCGCCAGAGGCTCCGAGATGCACAGAAGACGGTGGCAGCTGCTGAAAAGAAGGGCAGCGGTGAGTTTGTCGACAAGCAAGAACATAGGCAGCTGCCTGTGCTTGGGAAGGAGCAGCTGCCTGCTTTTGGCAATTGCCTTCACAGCGCCCAGAAGCCCGGTGCTCTGCTTGCTTTGTTTTTCGCAGTCAGTCAATTGCACACTAGTGAAGCTGAGCCAGGCTCTTCAGCTTTGCTGCTTTTGAGCATCTGTGCTCCACTTATGCTCTGTGACATCTCTGGAGGTTGTTTTGCCTCGGCCAGGCTGGCAAGTGCCCGCTAGTACCTAGAGCTGGGCAGGAGAGGGCAGAGAGCACTTCCATCTGACAGCAGGTTGCAGATTGCCTCGGAAAGAGCCGTGTCCTTGCAATGTGCAGCAAATCCTCTTTCTTTGCAAACCGCGGTTAGTGTGCAGTGCAGGTACGCTCTCCCCTTGCCAACTGGAGTGGGAAAGCTTTTCGCTAAGCTAGAGATGACTAGAGAAGCAGAAGCGCGGCTCCGAGCTATCCGGAGGAAAGTGCTGCTTCCGGCGTCTTTCGGCAGAAGCGGCGCTCCGGAGCGCTCCGCTGCCGCTCTACTGAGCTGTGCGCAAATTAGCCGCTTCTTCGCCTCCGAGAAGCAGAGATCGCGGTTGCTTGGAAGAGGCGAAGAACGAAGCCGCAAAGAAGCGGGTTTGTGTGCGAAGCCTTCCGACTGCTGGAGGACGGTGGCTGCCGCTCTCCTGCCTGTTGAATTCACTCTCGGCAAGCGAATGGAAAGAGTTCCAGGACAACTTGCCTGGGTTTTGACTTGGTCTGATGCGTCCCACCTTGGCAAGTCTTGCTCGTCGCCAGAGGCTCCGAGATGCACAGAAGACGGTGGCAGCTGCTGAAAAGAAGGGCAGCGGTGAGTTTGTCGACAAGCAAGAACATAGGCAGCTGCCTGTGCTTGGGAAGGAGCAGCTGCCTGGTTTGGCAATTGCCTTCACAGCGCCCAGAAGCCCGGTGCTCTGCTGCTTTGTTTTTCGCAGTCAGTCAATTGCACACTAGTGAAGCTGAGCCAGGCTCTTCAGCTTTGCTGCTTTTGAGCATCTGTGCTCCACTTATGCTCTGTGACATCTCTGGAGGTTGTTTGCCTCGGCCAGGCTGGCAAGTGCCCCGCTAGTACCTAAGCTGGGCAGGAGAGGGCAGAGAGCACTTCCATCTGACAGCAGGTTGCAGATTGCCTCGGAAAGAGCCGTGTCCTTGCAATGTGCAGCAAATCCTCTTTCTTTGCAAACCGCGGTTAGTGTGCAGTGCAGGTACGCTCTCCCCTTGCCAAATGGAGTGGGAAAGCTTTTCGCTAAGCTAGAGATGACTAGAGAAGCAGAAGCGCGGCTCCGGAGCTATCCGGAGGAAAGTGCCGCTTCCCGGCGTCTTTCGGCTTGAAGCGGCGCTCCGGAGCGCTGCGCTGGCGCTCTACTGAGCTGTGCGCGAATTAGCCGCTTCTTCGCCTCCGAGAAGCAGAGATCGCGGTTGCTTGGAAGAGGCGAAGAACGAAGCCGCAAAGAAGCGGGCTTGTGTGCCAAGCCTTCCGACTGCTGGAGGACGGTGCTGCCGCTCTCCTGCCTGTTGAATTCACTCTCGGCAAGCGAATGGAAAGCGTTCCAGGACAACTTGCCTGGGTTTTGACTTGGTCCTGCTGCGTCCCCACCTTGGCAAGTCTTGCTCGTCGCCAGAGGCTCCGAGATGCACAGAAGACGGTGGCAGCTGCTGAAAAGAAGGGCAGCGGTGAGTTTGTCGACAAGCAAGAACATAGGCAGCTGCCTGTGCTTGGGAAGGAGCAGCTGCCTGGTTTTTGGCAATTGCCTTCACAGCGCCCAGAAGCCCCGGTGCTCTGCTGCTTTGTTTTTCGCAGTCAGTCAATTGCACACTAGTGAAGCTGAGCCAGGCTCTTCAGCTTTGCTGCTTTTGAGCATCTGTGCTCCACTTATGCTCTGTGACATCTCTCGAGGTTGTTTGCCTCGCCCAGGCTGGAAAGTGCCCGCTAGTACCTAGAGCTGGGCAGGAGAGGGCAGAGAGCACTTCCATCTGACAGCAGGTTGCAGATTGCCTCGGAAAGAGCCGTGTCCTTGGAATGTGCAGCAAATCCTCTTTCTTTGCAAACCGCGGTTAGTGTGCAGTGCAGGTACGCTCTCCCCTTGCCAAATGGAGTGGAAAGCTTTTCGCTAAGCTAGAGATGACTAGAGAAGCAGAAGCGCGGCTCCGAGCTATCCGGAGGAAAGTGCCGCTTCCCGGCGTCTTTCGGCTTGAAGAGGCGCTCCGGAGTGCTCCGCTGCCGCTTTACTGAGCTGTGCGCGAATTAGCCGCTTCTTCGCCTCCGAGAAGCAGAGATCGCGGTTGCTTGGAAGAGGCGAAGAACGAAGCCGCAAAGAAGCGGGCTTGTGTGCCAAGCCTTCCGACTGCTGGAGGACGGTGGCTGCCGCTCTCCTGCCTGTTGAATTCACTCTCGGCAAGCGAATGGAAAGCGTTCCAGGACAACTTGCCTGGGTTTTGACTTGGTCCTGATGCGTCCCACCTTGGCAAGTCTTGCTCGTCGCCAGAGGCTCCGAGATGCACAGAAGACGGTGGCAGCTGCTGAAAAGAAGGGCAGCGGTGAGTTTGTCGACAAGCAAGAACATAGGCAGCTGCCTGTGCTTGGGAAGGAGCAGCTGCCTGCTTTTGGCAATTGCCTTCACAGCGCCCAGAAGCCCGGTGCTCTGCTGCTTTGTTTTTCGCAGTCAGTCAATTGCACACTAGTGAAGCTGAGCCAGGCTCTTCAGCTTTGCTGCTTTTGAGCATCTGTGCTCCACTTATGCTCTGTGACATCTCTCGAGGTTGTTTGCCTCGCCCAGGCTGGAAAGTGCCCGCTAGTACCTAGAGCTGGGCAGGAGAGGGCAGAGAGCACTTCCATCTGACAGCAGGTTGCAGATTGCCTCGGAAAGAGCCGTGTCCTTGGAATGTGCAGCAAATCCTCTTTCTTTGCAAACCGCGGTTAGTGTGCAGTGCAGGTACGCTCTCCCCCTTGCCAAATGGAGTGGGAAAGCTTTTCGCTAAGCTAGAGATGACTAGAGAAGCAGAAGCGCGGCTCCGGAGCTATCCGGAGGAAAGTGCTGCTTCCCGGCGTCTTTCGGCTTGAAGCGGCGCTCCGGAGCGCTGCGCTGCCGCTCTACTGAGCTGTGCGCGAATTAGCCGCTTCTTCGCCTCCGAGAAGCAGAGATCGCGGTTGCTTGGAAGAGGCGAAGAACGAAGCCGCAAAGAAGCGGGCTTGTGTGCCAAGCCTTCCCGACTGCTGGAGGACGGTGGCTGCCGCTCTCCTGCCTGTTGAATTCACTCTCGGCAAGCGAATGGAAAGCGTTCCAGGACAACTTGCCTGGGTTTTGACTTGGTCCTGATGCGTCCCACCTTGGCAAGTCTTGCTCGTCGCCAGAGGCTCCGAGATGCACAGAAGACGGTGGCAGCTGCTGAAAAGAAGGGCAGCGGTGAGTTTGTCGACAAGCAAGAACATAGGCAGCTGCCTGTGCTTGGGAAGGAGCAGCTGCCTGCTTTTGGCAATTGCCTTCACAGCGCCCAGAAGCCCGGTGCTCTGCTGCTTTGTTTTTCGCAGTCAGTCAATTGCACACTAGTGAAGCTGAGCCAGGCTCTTCAGCTTTGCTGCTTTTGAGCATCTGTGCTCCACTTATGCTCTGTGACATCTCTGGAGGTTGTTTGCCTCGGCCAGGCTGGCAAGTGCCCGCTAGTACCTAGAGCTGGGCAGGAGAGGGCAGAGAGCACTTCCATCTGACAGCAGGTTGCAGATTGCCTCGGAAAGAGCCGTGTCCTTGCAATGTGCAGCAAATCCTCTTTCTTTGCAAACCGCGGTTAGTGTGCAGTGCAGGTACGCTCTCCCCCTTGCCAACTGGAGTGGGAAAGCTTTTCGCTAAGCTAGAGATGACTAGAGAAGCAGAAGCGCGGCTCCGGAGCTATCCGGAGGAAAGTGCTGCTTCCCGGCGTCTTTCGGCAGAAGCGGCGCTCCGGAGCGCTCCGCTGCCGCTCTACTGAGCTGTGCGCAAATTAGCCGCTTCTTCGCCTCCGAGAAGCAGAGATCGCGGTTGCTTGGAAGAGGCGAAGAACGAAGCCGCAAAGAAGCGGGTTTGTGTGCGAAGCCTTCCGACTGCTGGAGGACGGTGGCTGCCGCTCTCCCTGCCTGTTGAATTCACTCTCGGCAAGCGAATGGAAAGAGTTCCAGGACAACTTGCCTGGGTTTTGACTTGGTTCTGATGCGTCCCACCTTGCAAGTCTTGCTCGTCGCCAGAGGCTCCGAGATGCACAGAAGACGGTGGCAGCTGCTGAAAAGAAGGGCAGCGGTGAGTTTGTCGACAAGCAAGAACATAGGCAGCTGCCTGTGCTTGGGAAGGAGCAGCTGCCTGGTTTTGGCAATTGCCTTCACAGCGCCCAGAAGCCCGGTGCTCTGCTGCTTTGTTTTTCGCAGTCAGTCAATTGCACACTAGTGAAGCTGAGCCAGGCTCTTCAGCTTTGCTGCTTTTGAGCATCTGTGCTCCACTTATGCTCTGTGACATCTCTGGTGGTTGTTTGCCTCGGCCAGGCTGGCAAGTGCCCGCTAGTACCTAGAGCTGGGCAGGAGAGGGCAGAGAGCACTTCCATCTGACAGCAGGTTGCAGATTGCCTCGGAAAGAGCCGTGTCCTTGCAATGTGCAGCAAATCCTCTTTCTTTGCAAACCGCGGTTAGTGTGCAGTGCAGGTACGCTCTCCCCCTTGCCAAATGGAGTGGGAAAGCTTTTCGCTAAGCTAGAGATGACTAGAGAAGCAGAAGCGCGGCTCCGGAGCTATCCGGAGGAAAGTGCCGCTTCCCGGCGTCTTTCGGCTTGAAGCGGCGCTCCGGAGCGCTGCGCTGGCGCTCTACTGAGCTGTGCGCGAATTAGCCGCTTCTTCGCCTCCGAGAAGCAGAGATCGCGGTTGCTTGGAAGAGGCGAAGAACGAAGCCGCAAAGAAGCGGGCTTGTGTGCCAAGCCTTCCGACTGCTGGAGGACGGTGGCTGCCGCTCTCCTGCCTGTTGAATTCACTCTCGGCAAGCGAATGGAAAGCGTTCCAGGACAACTTGCCTGGGTTTTGACTTGGTCCTGCTGCGTCCCACCTTGGCAAGTCTTGCTCGTCGCCAGAGGCTCCGAGATGCACAGAAGACGGTGGCAGCTGCTGAAAAGAAGGGCAGCGGTGAGTTTGTCGACAAGCAAGAACATAGGCAGCTGCCTGTGCTTGGGAAGGAGCAGCTGCCTGGTTTTGGCAATTGCCTTCACAGCGCCCAGAAGCCCGGTGCTCTGCTGCTTTGTTTTTCGCAGTCAGTCAATTGCACACTAGTGAAGCTGAGCCAGGCTCTTCAGCTTTGCTGCTTTTGAGCATCTGTGCTCCACTTATGCTCTGTGACATCTCTCGAGGTTGTTTGCCTCGCCCAGGCTGGAAAGTGCCCGCTAGTACCTAGAGCTGGGCAGGAGAGGGGCAGAGAGCACTTCCATCTGACAGCAGGTTGCAGATTGCCTCGGAAAGAGCCGTGTCCTTGGAATGTGCAGCAAATCCTCTTTCTTTGCAAACCGCGGTTAGTGTGCAGTGCAGGTACGCTCTCCCCTTGCCAAATGGAGTGGGAAAGCTTTTCGCTAAGCTAGAGATGACTAGAGAAGCAGAAGCGCGGCTCCGGAGCTATCCGGAGGAAAGTGCCGCTTCCCGGCGTCTTTCGGCTTGAAGAGGCGCTCCGGAGTGCTCCGCTGCCGCTTTACTGAGCTGTGCGCGAATTAGCCGCTTCTTCGCCTCCGAGAAGCAGAGATCGCGGTTGCTTGGAAGAGGCGAAGAACGAAGCCGCAAAGAAGCGGGCTTGTGTGCCAAGCCTTCCGACTGCTGGAGGACGGTGGCTGCCGCTCTCCTGCCTGTTGAATTCACTCTCGGCAAGCGAATGGAAAGCGTTCCAGGACAACTTGCCTGGGTTTTGACTTGGTCCTGATGCGTCCCACCTTGGCAAGTCTTGCTCGTCGCCAGAGGCTCCGAGATGCACAGAAGACGGTGGCAGCTGCTGAAAAGAAGGGCAGCGGTGAGTTTGTCGACAAGCAAGAACATAGGCAGCTGCCTGTGCTTGGGAAGGAGCAGCTGCCTGCTTTTGGCAATTGCCTTCACAGCGCCCAGAAGCCCGGTGCTCTGCTGCTTTGTTTTTCGCAGTCAGTCAATTGCACACTAGTGAAGCTGAGCCAGGCTCTTCAGCTTTGCTGCTTTTGAGCATCTGTGCTCCACTTATGCTCTGTGACATCTCTGGAGGTTGTTTGCCTCGGCCAGGCTGGCAAGTGCCCGCTAGTACCTAGAGCTGGGCAGGAGATGGGCAGAGAGCACTTCCATCTGACAGCAGGTTGCAGATTGCCTCGGAAAGAGCCGTGTCCTTGCAATGTGCAGCAAATCCTCTTTCTTTGCAAACCGCGGTTAGTGTGCAGTGCAGGTACGCTCTCCCCTTGCCAAATGGAGTGGGAAAGCTTTTCGCTAAGCTAGAGATGACTAGAGAAGCAGAAGCGCGGCTCCGGAGCTATCCGGAGGAAAGTGCCTGCTTCCCCGGCGTCTTTCGGCTTGAAGCGGCGCTCCGGAGCGCTGCGCTGGCGCTCTACTGAGCTGTGCGCGAATTAGCCGCTTCTTCGCCTCCGAGAAGCAGAGATCGCGGTTGCTTGGAAGAGGCGAAGAACGAAGCCGCAAAGAAGCGGGCTTGTGTGCCAAGCCTTCCGACTGCTGGAGGACGGTGGCTGCCGCTCTCCTGCCTGTTGAATTCACTCTCGGCAAGCGAATGGAAAGCGTTTCCAGGACAACTTGCCTGGGTTTTGACTTGGTCCTGCTGCGTCCCACCTTGGCAAGTCTTGCTCGTCGCCAGAGGCTCCGAGATGCACAGAAGGACGGTGGCAGCTGCTGAAAAGAAGGGCAGCGGTGAGTTTGTCGACAAGCAAGAACATAGGCAGCTGCCTGTGCTTGGGAAGGAGCAGCTGCCTGCTTTTGGCAATTGCCTTCACAGCGCCCAGAAGCCCGGTGCTCTGCTGCTTTGTTTTTCGCAGTCAGTCAATTGCACACTAGTGAAGCTGAGCCAGGGCTCTTCAGCTTTGCTGCTTTTGAGCATCTGTGCTCCACTTATGCTCTGTGACATCTCTCGAGGTTGTTTGCCTCGCCCAGGCTGGAAAGTGCCCGCTAGTACCTAGAGCTGGGCAGGAGAGGGGCAGAGAGCACTTCCATCTGACAGCAGGTTGCAGATTGCCTCGGAAAGAGCCGTGTCCTTGCAATGTGCAGCAAATCCTCTTTCTTTGCAAACCGCGGTTAGTGTGCAGTGCAGGTACGCTCTCCCCTTGCCAAATGGAGTGGGAAAGCTTTTCGCTAAGCTAGAGATGACTAGAGAAGCAGAAGCGCGGCTCCGGAGCTATCCGGAGGAAAGTGCCGCTTCCCGGCGTCTTTCGGCTTGAAGAGGCGCTCCGAGTGCTCCGCTGCCGCTTTACTGAGCTGTGCGCGAATTAGCCGCTTCTTCGCCTCCGAGAAGCAGAGATCGCGGTTGCTTGGAAGAGGCGAAGAACGAAGCCGCAAAGAAGCGGGCTTGTGTGCCAAGCCTTCCGACTGCTGGAGGACGGTGGCTGCCGCTCTCCCTGCCTGTTGAATTCACTCTCGGCAAGCGAACTGGAAAAGCGTTCCAGGACAACTTGCCTGGGTTTTGACTTGGTCTGATGCGTCCCACCTTGGCAAGTCTTGCTCGTCGCCAGAGGCTCCGAGATGCACAGAAGACGGTGGCAGCTGCTGAAAGAAGGGCAGCGGTGAGTTTGTCGACAAGCAAGAACATAGGCAGCTGCCTGTGCTTGGGAAGGAGCAGCTGCCTGCTTTTGGCAATTGCCTTCACAGCGCCCAGAAGCCCGGTGCTCTGCTGCTTTGTTTTTCGCAGTCAGTCAATTGCACACTAGTGAAGCTGAGCCAGGCTCTTCAGCTTTGCTGCTTTTGAGCATCTGTGCTCCACTTATGCTCTGTGACATCTCTGGAGGTTGTTTGCCTCGGCCAGGCTGGCAAGTGCCCGCTAGTACCTAGAGCTGGGCAGGAGAGGGCAGAGAGCACTTCCATCTGACAGCAGGTTGCAGATTGCCTCGGAAAGAGCCGTGTCCTTGCAATGTGCAGCAAATCCTCTTTCTTTGCAAACCGCGGTTAGTGTGCAGTGCAGGTACGCTCTCCCCTTGCCAACTGGAGTGGGAAAGCTTTTCGCTAAGCTAGAGATGACTAGAGAAGCAGAAGCGCGGCTCCGGAGCTATCGGAGGAAAGTGCCGCTTCCCGGCGTCTTTCGGCAGAAGCGGCGCTCCGGAGCGCTCCGCTGCCGCTCTACTGAGCTGTGCGCAAATTTAGCCGCTTCTTCGCCTCCGAGAAGCAGAGATCGCGGTTGCTTGGAAGAGGCGAAGAACGAAGCCGCAAAGAAGCGGGTTTGTGTGCGAAGCCTTCCGACTGCTGGAGGACGGTGGCTGCCGCTCTCCTGCCTGTTGAATTCACTCTCGGCAAGCGAATGGAAAGCGTTCCAGGACAACTTGCCTGGGTTTTGACTTGGTCCTGATGCGTCCCACCTTGGCAAGTCTTGCTCGTCGCCAGAGGCTCCGAGATGCACCGAAGACGGTGGCAGCTGCTGAAAAGAAGGGCAGCGGTGAGTTTGTCGACAAGCAAGAACATAGGCAGCTGCCTGTGCTTGGGAAGGAGCAGCTGCCTGCTTTTGGCAATTGCCTTCACAGCGCCCAGAAGCCCGGTGCTCTGCTGCTTTGTTTTTCGCAGTCAGTCAATTGCACACTAGTGAAGCTGAGCCAGGCTCTTCAGCTTTGCTGCTTTTGAGCATCTGTGCTCCACTTATGCTCTGTGACATCTCTGGAGGTTGTTTGCCTCGCCCAGGCTGGCAAGTGCCCGCTAGTACCTAGAGCTGGGCAGGAGAGGGCAGAGAGCACTTCCATCTGACAGCAGGTTGCAGATTGCCTCGGAAAGAGCCGTGTCCTTGCAATGTGCAGCAAATCCTCTTTCTTTGCAAACCGCGGTTAGTGTGCAGTGCAGGTACGCTCTCCCATTGCCAACTGGAGTGGGAAAGCTTTTCGCTAAGCTAGAGATGACTAGAGAGCAGAAGCGCGGCTCCGGAGCTATCCGGAGGAAAGTGCCGCTTCCCGGCGTCTTTCGGCTTGAAGCGGCGCTCCGGAGCGCTGCGCTGCCGCCTCTACTGAGCTGTGCGCGAATTAGCCGCTTCTTCGCCTCCGAGAAGCAGAGATCGCGGTTGCTTGGAAGAGGCGAAGAACGAAGACGCAAAGAAGCGGGCTTGTGTGCGAAGCCTTCCGACTGCTGGAGGACGGTGGCTGCCGCTCTCCTGCCTGTTGAATTCACTCTCGGCAAGCGAATGGAAAGCGTTCCAGGACAACTTGCCTGGGTTTTGACTTGGTCCTGCTGCGTCCCACCTTGGCAAGTCTTGCTCGTCGCCAGAGGCTCCGAGATGCACAGAAGACGGTGGCAGCTGCTGAAAAGAAGGGCAGCGGTGAGTTTGTCGACAAGCAAGAACATAGGCAGCTGCCTGTGCTTGGGAAGGAGCAGCTGCCTGCTTTTGGCAATTGCCTTCACAGCGCCCAGAAGCCCGGTGCTCTGCTGCTTTGTTTTTCGCAGTCAGTCAATTGCACACTAGTGAAGCTGAGCCAGGCTCTTCAGCTTTGCTGCTTTTGAGCATCTGTGCTCCACTTATGCTCTGTGACATCTCTGGAGGTTGTTTGCCTCGGCCAGGCTGGCAAGTGCCCGCTAGTACCTAGAGCTGGGCAGGAGAGGGCAGAGAGCACTTCCATCTGACAGCAGGTTGCAGATTGCCTCGGAAAGAGCCGTGTCCTTGCAATGTGCAGCAAATCCTCTTTCTTTGCAAACCGCGGTTAGTGTGCAGTGCAGGTACGCTCTCCCATTGCCAACTGGAGTGGGAAAGCTTTTCGCTAAGCTAGAGATGACTAGAGAAGCAGAAGCGCGGCTCCGGAGCTATCCGGAGGAAAGTGCTGCTTCCCGGCGTCTTTCGGCAGAAGCGGCGCTCCGGAGCGCTCCGCTGCCGCTCTACTGAGCTGTGCGCAAATTAGCCGCTTCTTCGCCTCCGAGAAGCAGAGATCGCGGTTGCTTGGAAGAGGCGAAGAACGAAGCCGCAAAGAAGCGGGTTTGTGTGCGAAGCCTTCCGACTGCTGGAGGACGGTGGCTGCCGCTCTCCTGCCTGTTGAATTCACTCTCGGCAAGCGAATGGAAAGAGTTCCAGGACAACTTGCCTGGGTTTTGACTTGGTCCTGATGCGTCCCACCTTGGCAAGTCTTGCTCGTCGCCAGAGGCTCCGAGATGCACAGAAGACGGTGGCAGCTGCTGAAAAGAAGGGCAGCGGTGAGTTTGTCGACAAGCAAGAACATAGGCAGCTGCCTGTGCTTGGGAAGGAGCAGCTGCCTGGTTTTGGCAATTGCCTTCACAGCGCCCAGAAGCCCGGTGCTCTGCTGCTTTGTTTTTCGCAGTCAGTCAATTGCACACTAGTGAAGCTGAGCCAGGCTCTTCAGCTTTGCTGCTTTTGAGCATCTGTGCTCCACTTATGCTCTGTGACATCTCTGGAGGTTGTTTGCCTCGGCCAGGCTGGAAAGTGCCCGCTAGTACCTAGAGCTGGGCAGGAGAGGGCAGAGAGCACTTCCATCTGACAGCAGGTTGCAGATTGCCTCGGAAAGAGCCGTGTCCTTGGAATGTGCAGCAAATCCTCTTTCTTTGCAAACCGCGGTTAGTGTGCAGTGCAGGTACGCTCTCCCCTTGCCAAATGGAGTGGGAAAGCTTTTCGCTAAGCTAGAGATGACTAGAGAAGCAGAAGCGCGGCTCCGGAGCTATCCGGAGGAAAGTGCCGCTTCCCAGCGTCTTTCGGCTTGAAGCGGCGCTCCGGAGCGCTTTGCTGCCGCTCTACTGAGCTGTGCGCGAATTAGCCGCTTCTTCGCCTCCGAGAAGCAGAGATCGCGGTTGCTTGGAAGAGGCGAAGAACGAAGCCGCAAAGAAGCGGGCTTGTGTGCGAAGCCTTCCGACTGCTGGAGGACGGTGGCTGCCGCTCTCCTGCCTGTTGAATTCACTCTCGGCAAGCGAATGGAAAGAGTTCCAGGACAACTTGCCTGGGTTTTGACTTGGTCCTGATGCGTCCCACCTTGGCAAGTCTTGCTCGTCGCCAGAGGCTCCGAGATGCACAGAAGACGGTGGCAGCTGCTGAAAAGAAGGGCAGCGGTGAGTTTGTCGACAAGCAAGAACATAGGCAGCTGCCTGTGCTTGGGAAGGAGCAGCTGCCTGGTTTTGGCAATTGCCTTCACAGCGCCCAGAAGCCCGGTGCTCTGCTGCTTTGTTTTTCGCAGTCAGTCAATTGCACACTAGTGAAGCTGAGCCAGGCTCTTCAGCTTTGCTGCTTTTGAGCATCTGTGCTCCACTTATGCTCTGTGACATCTCTCGAGGTTGTTTGCCTCGGCCAGGCTGGCAAGTGCCCGCTAGTACCTAGAGCTGGGCAGGAGAGGGCAGAGAGCACTTCCATCTGACAGCAGGTTGCAGATTGCCTCGGAAAGAGCCGTGTCCTTGCAATGTGCAGCAAATCCTCTTTCTTTGCAAACCGCGGTTAGTGTGCAGTGCAGGTACGCTCTCCCCTTGCCAACTGGAGTGGGAAAGCTTTTCGCTAAGCTAGAGATGACTAGAGAAGCAGAAGCGCGGCTCCGGAGCTATCCGGAGGAAAGTGCCGCTTCCCGGCGTCTTTCGGCTTGAAGCGGCGCTCCGGAGCGCTGCGCTGCCGCTCTACTGAGCTGTGCGCGAATTAGCCGCTTCTTCGCCTCCGAGAAGCAGAGATCGCGGTTGCTTGGAAGAGGCGAAGAACGAAGCCGCAAAGAAGCGGGCTTGTGTGCCAAGCCTTCCGACTGCTGGAGGACGGTGGCTGCCGCACTCCTGCCTCTTGAATTCACTCTCGGCAAGCGAATGGAAAGCGTTCCAGGACAACTTGCCTGGGTTTTGACTTGGTCCTGATGCGTCCCACCTTGGCAAGTCTTGCTCGTCGCCAGAGGCTCCGAGATGCACCGAAGACGGTGGCAGCTGCTGAAAAGAAGGGCAGCGGTGAGTTTGTCGACAAGCAAGAACATAGGCAGCTGCCTGTGCTTGGGAAGGAGCAGCTGCCTGCTTTTGGCAATTGCCTTCACAGCGCCCAGAAGCCCGGTGCTCTGCTGCTTTGTTTTTCGCAGTCAGTCAATTGCACACTAGTGAAGCTGAGCCAGGCTCTTCAGCTTTGCTGTTTTTGAGCATCTGTGCTCCACTTATGCTCTGTGACATCTCTGGAGGTTGTTTGCCTCGGCCAGGCTGGAAAGTGCCCGCTAGTACCTAGAGCTGGGCAGGAGAGGGCAGAGAGCACTTCCATCTGACAGCAGGTTGCAGATTGCCTCGGAAAGAGCCGTGTCCTTGGAATGTGCAGCAAATCCTCTTTCTTTGCAAACCGCGGTTAGTGTGCAGTGGAGGTACGCTCTCCCATTGCCAACTGGAGTGGGAAAGCTTTTCGCTAAGCTAGAGATGACTAGAGAAGCAGAAGCGCGGCTCCGGAGCTATCCGGAGGAAAGTGCCGCTTCCCGGCGTCTTTCGGCTTGAAGCGGCGCTCCGGAGCGCTGCGCTGCCGCTCTACTGAGCTGTGCGCGAATTAGCCGCTTCTTCGCCTCCGAGAAGCAGAGATCGCGGTTGCTTGGAAGAGGCGAAGAACGAAGCCGCAAAGAAGCGGGCTTGTGTGCCAAGCCTTCCGACTGCTGGAGGACGGTGGCTGCCGCTCTCCTGCCTGTTGAATTCACTCTCGGCAAGCGAATGGAAAGAGTTCCAGGACAACTTGCCTGGGTTTTGACTTGGTCCTGATGCCTCCCACCTTGGCAAGTCTTGCTCGTCGCCAGAGGCTCCGAGATGCACAGAAGACGGTGGCAGCTGCTGAAAAGAAGGGCAGCGGTGAGTTTGTCGACAAGCAAGAACATAGGCAGCTGCCTGTGCTTGGGAAGGAGCAGCTGCCTGCTTTTGGCAATTGCCTTCACAGCGCCCAGAAGCCCGGTGCTCTGCTGCTTTGTTTTTCGCAGTCAGTCAATTGCACACTAGTGAAGCTGAGCCAGGCTCTTCAGCTTTGCTGCTTTTGAGCATCTGTGCTCCACTTATGCTCTGAGACATCTCTGGAGGTTGTTTGCCTCGGCCAGGCTGGAAAGTGCCCGCTAGTACCTAGAGCTGGGCAGGAGAGGGCAGAGAGCACTTCCATCTGACAGCAGGTTGCAGATTGCCTCGGAAAGAGCCGTGTCCTTGCAATGTGCAGCAAATCCTCTTTCTTTGCAAACCGCGGTTAGTGTGCAGTGCAGGTACGCTCTCCCCTTGCCAACTGGAGTGGGAAAGCTTTTCGCTAAGCTAGAGATGACTAGAGAAGCAGAAGCGCGGCTCCGGAGCTATCCGGAGGAAAGTGCCGCTTCCCGGCGTCTTTCGGCTTGAAGCGGCGCTCCGGAGCGCTGCGCTGCCGCTCTACTGAGCTGTGCGCGAATTAGCCGCTTCTTCGCCTCCGAGAAGCAGAGATCGCGGTTGCTTGGAAGAGGCGAAGAACGAAGCCGCAAAGAAGCGGGCTTGTGTGCGAAGCCTTCCGACTGCTGGAGGACGGTGGCGGCCGCTCTCCTGCCTGTTGAATTCACTCTCGGCAAGCGAATGGAAAGAGTTCCAGGACAACTTGCCTGGGTTTTGACTTGGTCCTGATGCCTCCCACCTTGGCAAGTCTTGCTCGTCGCCAGAGGCTCCGAGATGCACAGAAGACGGTGGCAGCTGCTGAAAAGAAGGGCAGCGGTGAGTTTGTCGACAAGCAAGAACATAGGCAGCTGCCTGTGCAGGGGAAGGAGCAGCTGCCTGCTTTTGGCAATTGCCTTCACAGCGCCCAGAAGCCCGGTGCTCTGCTGCTTTGTTTTTCGCAGTCAGTCAATTGCACACTAGTGAAGCTGAGCCAGGCTCTTCAGCTTTGCTGCTTTTGAGCATCTGTGCTCCACTTATGCTCTGTGACATCTCTGGAGGTTGTTTGCCTCGCCCAGGCTGGCAAGTGCCCGCTAGTACCTAGAGCTGGGCAGGAGAGGGCAGAGAGCACTTCCATCTGACAGCAGGTTGCAGATTGCCTCGGAAAGAGCCGTGTCCTTGCAATGTGCAGCAAATCCTCTTTCTTTGCAAACCGCGGTTAGTGTGCAGTGCAGGTACGCTCTCCCCTTGCCAAATGGAGTGGGAAAGCTTTTCGCTAAGCTAGAGATGACTAGAGAAGCAGAAGCGCGGCTCCGGAGCTATCCGGAGGAAAGTGCCGCTTCCCGGCGTCTTTCGGCTTGAAGCGGCGCTCCGGAGCGCTGCGCTGCCGCTCTACTGAGCTGTGCGCGAATTAGCCGCTTCTTCGCCTCCGAGAAGCAGAGATCGCGGTTGCTTGGAAGAGGCGAAGAACGAAGCCGCAAAGAAGCGGGCTTGTGTGCGAAGCCTTCCGACTGCTGGAGGACGGTGGCTGCCGCTCTCCTGCCTGTTGAATTCACTCTCGGCAAGCGAATGGAAAGCGTTCCAGGACAACTTGCCTGGGTTTTGACTTGGTCCTGATGCGTCCCACCTTGGCAAGTCTTGCTCGTCGCCAGAGGCTCCGAGATGCACAGAAGACGGTGGCAGCTGCTGAAAAGAAGGGCAGCGGTGAGTTTGTCGACAAGCAAGAACATAGGCAGCTGCCTGTGCTTGGGAAGGAGCAGCTGCCTGGTTTTGGCAATTGCCTTCACAGCGCCCAGAAGCCCGGTGCTCTGCTGCTTTGTTTTTCGCAGTCAGTCAATTGCACACTAGTGAAGCTGAGCCAGGCTCTTCAGCTTTGCTGCTTTTGAGCATCTGTGCTCCACTTATGCTCTGTGACATCTCTCGAGGTTGTTTGCCTCGCCCAGGCTGGCAAGTGCCCGCTAGTACCTAGAGCTGGGCAGGAGAGGGCAGAGAGCACTTCCATCTGACAGCAGGTTGCAGATTGCCTCGGAAAGAGCCGTGTCCTTGCAATGTGCAGCAAATCCTCTTTCTTTGCAAACCGCGGTTAGTGTGCAGTGCAGGTACGCTCTCCCCTTGCCAAATGGAGTGGGAAAGCTTTTCGCTAAGCTAGAGATGACTAGAGAAGCAGAAGCGCGGCTCCGGAGCTATCCGGAGGAAAGTGCCGCTTCCCGGCGTCTTTCGGCTTGAAGCGGCGCTCCGGAGCGCTGCGCTGGCGCTCTACTGAGCTGTGCGCGAATTAGCCGCTTCTTCGCCTCCGAGAAGCAGAGATCGCGGTTGCTTGGAAGAGGCGAAGAACGAAGCCGCAAAGAAGCGGGCTTGTGTGCCAAGCCTTCCGACTGCTGGAGGACGGTGGCTGCCGCTCTCCTGCCTGTTGAATTCACTCTCGGCAAGCGAATGGAAAGCGTTCCAGGACAACTTGCCTGGGTTTTGACTTGGTCCTGCTGCCTCCCACCTTGGCAAGTCTTGCTCGTCGCCAGAGGCTCCGAGATGCACAGAAGACGGTGGCAGCTGCTGAAAAGAAGGGCAGCGGTGAGTTTGTCGACAAGCAAGAACATAGGCAGCTGCCTGTGCTTGGGAAGGAGCAGCTGCCTGCTTTTGGCAATTGCCTTCACAGCGCCCAGAAGCCCGGTGCTCTGCTGCTTTGTTTTTCGCAGTCAGTCAATTGCACACTAGTGAAGCTGAGCCAGGCTCTTCAGCTTTGCTGCTTTTGAGCATCTGTGCTCCACTTATGCTCTGTGACATCTCTCGAGGTTGTTTGCCTCGGCCAGGCTGGAAAGTGCCCGCTAGTACCTAGAGCTGGGCAGGAGAGGGCAGAGAGCACTTCCATCTGACAGCAGGTTGCAGATTGCCTCGGAAAGAGCCGTGTCCTTGCAATGTGCAGCAAATCCTCTTTCTTTGCAAACCGCGGTTAGTGTGCAGTGCAGGTACGCTCTCCCCTTGCCAAATGGAGTGGGAAAGCTTTTCGCTAAGCTAGAGATGACTAGAGAAGCAGAAGCGCGGCTCCGGAGCTATCCGGAGGAAAGTGCCGCTTCCCGGCGTCTTTCGGCTTGAAGCGGCGCTCCGGAGCGCTGCGCTGGCGCTCTACTGAGCTGTGCGCGAATTAGCCGCTTCTTCGCCTCCGAGAAGCAGAGATCGCGGTTGCTTGGAAGAGGCGAAGAACGAAGCCGCAAAGAAGCGGGCTTGTGTGCCAAGCCTTCCGACTGCTGGAGGACGGTGGCTGCCGCTCTCCTGCCTGTTGAATTCACTCTCGGCAAGCGAATGGAAAGCGTTCCAGGACAACTTGCCTGGGTTTTGACTTGGTCCTGCTGCGTCCCACCTTGGCAAGTCTTGCTCGTCGCCAGAGGCTCCGAGATGCACAGAAGACGGTGGCAGCTGCTGAAAAGAAGGGCAGCGGTGAGTTTGTCGACAAGCAAGAACATAGGCAGCTGCCTGTGCTTGGGAAGGAGCAGCTGCCTGCTTTTGGCAATTGCCTTCACAGCGCCCAGAAGCCCGGTGCTCTGCTGCTTTGTTTTTCGCAGTCAGTCAATTGCACACTAGTGAAGCTGAGCCAGGCTCTTCAGCTTTGCTGCTTTTGAGCATCTGTGCTCCACTTATGCTCTGTGACATCTCTGGAGGTTGTTTGCCTCGGCCAGGCTGGAAAGTGCCCGCTAGTACCTAGAGCTGGGCAGGAGAGGGCAGAGAGCACTTCCATCTGACAGCAGGTTGCAGATTGCCTCGGAAAGAGCCGTGTCCTTGGAATGTGCAGCAAATCCTCTTTCTTTGCAAACCGCGGTTAGTGTGCAGTGCAGGTACGCTCTCCCCTTGCCAAATGGAGTGGGAAAGCTTTTCGCTAAGCTAGAGATGACTAGAGAAGCAGAAGCGCGGCTCCGGAGCTATCCGGAGGAAAGTGCCGCTTCCCGGCGTCTTTCGGCTTGAAGAGGCGCTCCGGAGTGCTCCGCTGCCGCTTTACTGAGCTGTGCGCGAATTAGCCGCTTCTTCGCCTCCGAGAAGCAGAGATCGCGGTTGCTTGGAAGAGGCGAAGAACGAAGCCGCAAAGAAGCGGGCTTGTGTGCCAAGCCTTCCGACTGCTGGAGGACGGTGGCTGCCGCTCTCCTGCCTGTTGAATTCACTCTCGGCAAGCGAATGGAAAGCGTTCCAGGACAACTTGCCTGGGTTTTGACTTGGTCCTGATGCGTCCCACCTTGGCAAGTCTTGCTCGTCGCCAGAGGCTCCGAGATGCACAGAAGACGGTGGCAGCTGCTGAAAAGAAGGGCAGCGGTGAGTTTGTCGACAAGCAAGAACATAGGCAGCTGCCTGTGCTTGGGAAGGAGCAGCTGCCTGCTTTTGGCAATTGCCTTCACAGCGCCCAGAAGCCCGGTGCTCTGCTGCTTTGTTTTTCGCAGTCAGTCAATTGCACACTAGTGAAGCTGAGCCAGGCTCTTCAGCTTTGCTGCTTTTGAGCATCTGTGCTCCACTTATGCTCTGTGACATCTCTGGAGGTTGTTTGCCTCGCCCAGGCTGGCAAGTGCCCGCTAGTACCTAGAGCTGGGCAGGAGAGGGCAGAGAGCACTTCCATCTGACAGCAGGTTGCAGATTGCCTCGGAAAGAGCCGTGTCCTTGCAATGTGCAGCAAATCCTCTTTCTTTGCAAACCGCGGTTAGTGTGCAGTGCAGGTACGCTCTCCCCTTGCCAACTGGACTGGGAAAGCTTTTCGCTAAGCTAGAGATGACTAGAGAAGCAGAAGCGCGGCTCCGGAGCTATCCGGAGGAAAGTGCTGCTTCCCGGCGTCTTTCGGCAGAAGCGGCGCTCCGGAGCGCTCCGCTGCCGCTCTACTGAGCTGTGCGCAAATTAGCCGCTTCTTCGCCTCCGAGAAGCAGAGATCGCGGTTGCTTGGAAGAGGCGAAGAACGAAGCCGCAAAGAAGCGGGTTTGTGTGCGAAGCCTTCCGACTGCTGGAGGACGGTGGCTGCCGCTCTCCTGCCTGTTGAATTCACTCTCGGCAAGCGAATGGAAAGAGTTCCAGGACAACTTGCCTGGGTTTTGACTTGGTCCTGATGCGTCCCACCTTGGCAAGTCTTGCTCGTCGCCAGAGGCTCCGAGATGCACAGAAGACGGTGGCAGCTGCTGAAAAGAAGGGCAGCGGTGAGTTTGTCGACAAGCAAGAACATAGGCAGCTGCCTGTGCTTGGGAAGGAGCAGCTGCCTGGTTTTGGCAATTGCCTTCACAGCGCCCAGAAGCCCGGTGCTCTGCTGCTTTGTTTTTCGCAGTCAGTCAATTGCACACTAGTGAAGCTGAGCCAGGCTCTTCAGCTTTGCTGCTTTTGAGCATCTGTGCTCCACTTATGCTCTGTGACATCTCTCGAGGTTGTTTGCCTCGCCCAGGCTGGCAAGTGCCCGCTAGTACCTAGAGCTGGGCAGGAGAGGGCAGAGAGCACTTCCATCTGACAGCAGGTTGCAGATTGCCTCGGAAAGAGCCGTGTCCTTGCAATGTGCAGCAAATCCTCTTTCTTTGCAAACCGCGGTTAGTGTGCAGTGCAGGTACGCTCTCCCATTGCCAACTGGAGTGGGAAAGCTTTTCGCTGAGCTAGAGATGACTAGAGAAGCAGAAGCGCGGCTCCGGAGCTATCCGGAGGAAAGTGCCGCTTCCCGGCGTCTTTCGGCTTGAAGCGGCGCTCCGGAGCGCTCCGCTGCCGCTCTACTGAGCTGTGCGCGAATTAGCCGCTTCTTCGCCTCCGAGAAGCAGAGATCGCGGTTGCTTGGAAGAGGCGAAGAACGAAGACGCAAAGAAGCGGGCTTGTGTGCGAAGCCTTCCGACTGCTGGAGGACGGTGGCTGCCGCTCTCCTGCCTGTTGAATTCACTCTCGGCAAGCGAATGGAAAGCGTTCCAGGACAACTTGCCTGGGTTTTGACTTGGTCCTGATGCGTCCCACCTTGGCAAGTCTTGCTCGTCGCCAGAGGCTCCGAGATGCACAGAAGACGGTGGCAGCTGCTGAAAAGAAGGGCAGCGGTGAGTTTGTCGACAAGCAAGAACATAGGCAGCCGCCTGTGCTTGGGAAGGAGCAGCTGCCTGCTTTTGGCAATTGCCTTCACAGCGCCCAGAAGCCCGGTGCTCTGCTGCTTTGTTTTTCGCAGTCAGTCAATTGCACACTAGTGAAGCTGAGCCAGGCTCTTCAGCTTTGCTGCTTTTGAGCATCTGTGCTCCACTTATGCTCTGTGACATCTCTGGAGGTTGTTTGCCTCGGCCAGGCTGGCAAGTGCCCGCTAGTACCTAGAGCTGGGCAGGAGAGGGCAGAGAGCACTTCCATCTGACAGCAGGTTGCAGATTGCCTCGGAAAGAGCCGTGTCCTTGCAATGTGCAGCAAATCCTCTTTCTTTGCAAACCGCGGTTAGTGTGCAGTGCCGGTACGCTCTCCCATTGCCAACTGGAGTGGGAAAGCTTTTCGCTAAGCTAGAGATGACTAGAGAAGCAGAAGCGCGGCTCCGGAGCTATCCGGAGGAAAGTGCTGCTTCCCGGCGTCTTTCGGCAGAAGCGGCGCTCCGGAGCGCTCCGCTGCCGCTCTACTGAGCTGTGCGCAAATTAGCCGCTTCTTCGCCTCCGAGAAGCAGAGATCGCGGTTGCTTGGAAGAGGCGAAGAACGAAGCCGCAAAGAAGCGGGTTTGTGTGCGAAGCCTTCCGACTGCTGGAGGACGGTGGCTGCCGCTCTCCTGCCTGTTGAATTCACTCTCGGCAAGCGAATGGAAAGAGTTCCAGGACAACTTGCCTGGGTTTTGACTTGGTCCTGATGCGTCCCACCTTGGCAAGTCTTGCTCGTCGCCAGAGGCTCCGAGATGCACAGAAGACGGTGGCAGCTGCTGAAAAGAAGGGCAGCGGTGAGTTTGTCGACAAGCAAGAACATAGGCAGCTGCCTGTGCTTGGGAAGGAGCAGCTGCCTGGTTTTGGCAATTGCCTTCACAGCGCCCAGAAGCCCGGTGCTCTGCTGCTTTGTTTTTCGCAGTCAGTCAATTGCACACTAGTGAAGCTGAGCCAGGCTCTTCAGCTTTGCTGCTTTTGAGCATCTGTGCTCCACTTATGCTCTGTGACATCTCTGGAGGTTGTTTGCCTCGGCCAGGCTGGAAAGTGCCCGCTAGTACCTAGAGCTGGGCAGGAGAGGGCAGAGAGCACTTCCATCTGACAGCAGGTTGCAGATTGCCTCGGAAAGAGCCGTGTCCTTGGAATGTGCAGCAAATCCTCTTTCTTTGCAAACCGCGGTTAGTGTGCAGTGCAGGTACGCTCTCCCCTTGCCAACTGGAGTGGGAAAGCTTTTCGCTAAGCTAGAGATGACTAGAGAAGCAGAAGCGCGGCTCCGGAGCTATCCGGAGGAAAGTGCCGCTTCCCAGCGTCTTTCGGCTTGAAGCGGCGCTCCGGAGCGCTTTGCTGCCGCTCTACTGAGCTGTGCGCGAATTAGCCGCTTCTTCGCCTCCGAGAAGCAGAGATCGCGGTTGCTTGGAAGAGGCGAAGAACGAAGCCGCAAAGAAGCGGGCTTGTGTGCCAAGCCTTCCGACTGCTGGAGGACGGTGGCTGCCGCTCTCCTGCCTGTTGAATTCACTCTCGGCAAGCGAATGGAAAGAGTTCCAGGACAACTTGCCTGGGTTTTGACTTGGTCCTGATGCGTCCCACCTTGGCAAGTCTTGCTCGTCGCCAGAGGCTCCGAGATGCACAGAAGACGGTGGCAGCTGCTGAAAAGAAGGGCAGCGGTGAGTTTGTCGACAAGCAAGAACATAGGCAGCTGCCTGTGCTTGGGAAGGAGCAGCTGCCTGGTTTTGGCAATTGCCTTCACAGCGCCCAGAAGCCCGGTGCTCTGCTGCTTTGTTTTTCGCAGTCAGTCAATTGCACACTAGTGAAGCTGAGCCAGGCTCTTCAGCTTTGCTGCTTTTGAGCATCTGTGCTCCACTTATGCTCTGTGACATCTCTGGAGGTTGTTTGCCTCGGCCAGGCTGGCAAGTGCCCGCTAGTACCTAGAGCTGGGCAGGAGAGGGCAGAGAGCACTTCCATCTGACAGCAGGTTGCAGATTGCCTCGGAAAGAGCCGTGTCCTTGGAATGTGCAGCAAATCCTCTTTCTTTGCAAACCGCGGTTAGTGTGCAGTGCAGGTACGCTCTCCCCTTGCCAACTGGAGTGGGAAAGCTTTTCGCTAAGCTAGAGATGACTAGAGAAGCAGAAGCGCGGCTCCGGAGCTATCCGGAGGAAAGTGCCGCTTCCCGGCGTCTTTCGGCTTGAAGCGGCGCTCCGGAGCGCTGCGCTGCCGCTCTACTGAGCTGTGCGCGAATTAGCCGCTTCTTCGCCTCCGAGAAGCAGAGATCGCGGTTGCTTGGAAGAGGCGAAGAACGAAGCCGCAAAGAAGCGGGCTTGTGTGCCAAGCCTTCCGACTGCCGGAGGACGGTGGCTGCCGCACTCCTGCCTCTTGAATTCACTCTCGGCAAGCGAATGGAAAGCGTTCCAGGACAACTTGCCTGGGTTTTGACTTGGTCCTGATGCCTCCCACCTTGGCAAGTCTTGCTCGTCGCCAGAGGCTCCGAGATGCACAGAAGACGGTGGCAGCTGCTGAAAAGAAGGGCAGCGGTGAGTTTGTCGACAAGCAAGAACATAGGCAGCTGCCTGTGCTTGGGAAGGAGCAGCTGCCTGGTTTTGGCAATTGCCTTCACAGCGCCCAGAAGCCCGGTGCTCTGCTGCTTTGTTTTTCGCAGTCAGTCAATTGCACACTAGTGAAGCTGAGCCAGGCTCTTCAGCTTTGCTGCTTTTGAGCATCTGTGCTCCACTTATGCTCTGAGACATCTCTGGAGGTTGTTTGCCTCGGCCAGGCTGGAAAGTGCCCGCTAGTACCTAGAGCTGGGCAGGAGAGGGCAGAGAGCACTTCCATCTGACAGCAGGTTGCAGATTGCCTCGGAAAGAGCCGTGTCCTTGCAATGTGCAGCAAATCCTCTTTCTTTGCAAACCGCGGTTAGTGTGCAGTGCAGGTACGCTCTCCCCTTGCCAACTGGAGTGGGAAAGCTTTTCGCTAAGCTAGAGATGACTAGAGAAGCAGAAGCGCGGCTCCGGAGCTATCCGGAGGAAAGTGCCGCTTCCCGGCGTCTTTCGGCTTGAAGCGGCGCTCCGGAGCGCTGCGCTGCCGCTCTACTGAGCTGTGCGCGAATTAGCCGCTTCTTCGCCTCCGAGAAGCAGAGATCGCGGTTGCTTGGAAGAGGCGAAGAACGAAGCCGCAAAGAAGCGGGCTTGTGTGCGAAGCCTTCCGACTGCTGGAGGACGGTGGCGGCCGCTCTCCTGCCTGTTGAATTCACTCTCGGCAAGCGAATGGAAAGCGTTCCAGGACAACTTGCCTGGGTTTTGACTTGGTCCTGATGCCTCCCACCTTGGCAAGTCTTGCTCGTCGCCAGAGGCTCCGAGATGCACAGAAGACGGTGGCAGCTGCTGAAAAGAAGGGCAGCGGTGAGTTTGTCGACAAGCAAGAACATAGGCAGCTGCCTGTGCTTGGGAAGGAGCAGCTGCCTGGTTTTGGCAATTGCCTTCACAGCGCCCAGAAGCCCGGTGCTCTGCTGCTTTGTTTTTCGCAGTCAGTCAATTGCACACTAGTGAAGCTGAGCCAGGCTCTTCAGCTTTGCTGCTTTTGAGCATCTGTGCTCCACTTATGCTCTGTGACATCTCTGGAGGTTGTTTGCCTCGCCCAGGCTGGCAAGTGCCCGCTAGTACCTAGAGCTGGGCAGGAGAGGGCAGAGAGCACTTCCATCTGACAGCAGGTTGCAGATTGCCTCGGAAAGAGCCGTGTCCTTGCAATGTGCAGCAAATCCTCTTTCTTTGCAAACCGCGGTTAGTGTGCAGTGCAGGTACGCTCTCCCCTTGCCAACTGGAGTGGGAAAGCTTTTCGCTAAGCTAGAGATGACTAGAGAAGCAGAAGCGCGGCTCCGGAGCTATCCGGAGGAAAGTGCCGCTTCCCGGCGTCTTTCGGCTTGAAGCGGCGCTCCGGAGCGCTGCGCTGCCGCTCTACTGAGCTGTGCGCGAATTAGCCGCTTCTTCGCCTCCGAGAAGCAGAGATCGCGGTTGCTTGGAAGAGGCGAAGAACGAAGCCGCAAAGAAGCGGGCTTGTGTGCGAAGCCTTCCGACTGCTGGAGGACGGTGGCTGCCGCTCTCCTGCCTGTTGAATTCACTCTCGGCAAGCGAATGGAAAGCGTTCCAGGACAACTTGCCTGGGTTTTGACTTGGTCCTGATGCCTCCCACCTTGGCAAGTCTTGCTCGTCGCCAGAGGCTCCGAGATGCACAGAAGACGGTGGCAGCTGCTGAAAAGAAGGGCAGCGGTGAGTTTGTCGACAAGCAAGAACATAGGCAGCTGCCTGTGCTTGGGAAGGAGCAGCTGCCTGGTTTTGGCAATTGCCTTCACAGCGCCCAGAAGCCCGGTGCTCTGCTGCTTTGTTTTTCGCAGTCAGTCAATTGCACACTAGTGAAGCTGAGCCAGGCTCTTCAGCTTTGCTGCTTTTGAGCATCTGTGCTCCACTTATGCTCTGTGACATCTCTGGAGGTTGTTTGCCTCGGCCAGGCTGGCAAGTGCCCGCTAGTACCTAGAGCTGGGCAGGAGAGGGCAGAGAGCACTTCCATCTGACAGCAGGTTGCAGATTGCCTCGGAAAGAGCCGTGTCCTTGCAATGTGCAGCAAATCCTCTTTCTTTGCAAACCGCGGTTAGTGTGCAGTGCAGGTACGCTCTCCCCTTGCCAAATGGAGTGGGAAAGCTTTTCGCTAAGCTAGAGATGACTAGAGAAGCAGAAGCGCGGCTCCGGAGCTATCCGGAGGAAAGTGCCGCTTCCCGGCGTCTTTCGGCTTGAAGTGGCGCTCCGGAGCGCTGCGCTGCCGCTCTACTGAGCTGTGCGCGAATTAGCCGCTTCTTCGCCTCCGAGAAGCAGAGATCGCGGTTGCTTGGAAGAGGCGAAGAACGAAGCCGCAAAGAAGCGGGCTTGTGTGCGAAGCCTTCCGACTGCCGGAGGACGGTGGCTGCCGCTCTCCTGCCTGTTGAATTCACTCTCGGCAAGCGAATGGAAAGCGTTCCAGGACAACTTGCCTGGGTTTTGACTTGGTCCTGATGCGTCCCACCTTGGCAAGTCTTGCTCGTCGCCAGAGGCTCCGAGATGCACAGAAGACGGTGGCAGCTGCTGAAAAGAAGGGCAGCGGTGAGTTTGTCGACAAGCAAGAACATAGGCAGCTGCCTGTGCTTGGGAAGGAGCAGCTGCCTGCTTTTGGCAATTGCCTTCACAGCGCCCAGAAGCCCGGTGCTCTGCTGCTTTGTTTTTCGCAGTCAGTCAATTGCACACTAGTGAAGCTGAGCCAGGCTCTTCAGCTTTGCTGCTTTTGAGCATCTGTGCTCCACTTATGCTCTGTGACATCTCTGGAGGTTGTTTGCCTCGCCCAGGCTGGCAAGTGCCCGCTAGTACCTAGAGCTGGGCAGGAGAGGGCAGAGAGCACTTCCATCTGACAGCAGGTTGCAGATTGCCTCGGAAAGAGCCGTGTCCTTGGAATGTGCAGCAAATCCTCTTTCTTTGCAAACCGCGGTTAGTGTGCAGTGCAGGTACGCTCTCCCCTTGCCAAATGGAGTGGGAAAGCTTTTCGCTAAGCTAGAGATGACTAGAGAAGCAGAAGCGCGGCTCCGGAGCTATCCGGAGGAAAGTGCCGCTTCCCGGCGTCTTTCGGCTTGAAGCGGCGCTCCGGAGCGCTGCGCTGCCGCTCTACTGAGCTGTGCGCGAATTAGCCGCTTCTTCGCCTCCGAGAAGCAGAGATCGCGGTTGCTTGGAAGAGGCGAAGAACGAAGCCGCAAAGAAGCGGGCTTGTGTGCGAAGCCTTCCGACTGCCGGAGGACGGTGGCTGCCGCTCTCCTGCCTGTTGAATTCACTCTCGGCAAGCGAATGGAAAGCGTTCCAGGACAACTTGCCTGGGTTTTGACTTGGTCCTGATGCGTCCCACCTTGGCAAGTCTTGCTCGTCGCCAGAGGCTCCGAGATGCACAGAAGACGGTGGCAGCTGCTGAAAAGAAGGGCAGCGGTGAGTTTGTCGACAAGCAAGAACATAGGCAGCTGCCTGTGCTTGGGAAGGAGCAGCTGCCTGCTTTTGGCAATTGCCTTCACAGCGCCCAGAAGCCCGGTGCTCTGCTGCTTTGTTTTTCGCAGTCAGTCAATTGCACACTAGTGAAGCTGAGCCAGGCTCTTCAGCTTTGCTGCTTTTGAGCATCTGTGCTCCACTTATGCTCTGTGACATCTCTGGAGGTTGTTTGCCTCGCCCAGGCTGGCAAGTGCCCGCTAGTACCTAGAGCTGGGCAGGAGAGGGCAGAGAGCACTTCCATCTGACAGCAGGTTGCAGATTGCCTCGGAAAGAGCCGTGTCCTTGCAATGTGCAGCAAATCCTCTTTCTTTGCAAACCGCGGTTAGTGTGCAGTGCAGGTACGCTCTCCCCTTGCCAACTGGAGTGGGAAAGCTTTTCGCTAAGCTAGAGATGACTAGAGAAGCAGAAGCGCGGCTCCGGAGCTATCCGGAGGAAAGTGCCGCTTCCCGGCGTCTTTCGGCTTGAAGCGGCGCTCCGGAGCGCTGCGCTGCCGCTCTACTGAGCTGTGCGCGAATTAGCCGCTTCTTCGCCTCCGAGAAGCAGAGATCGCGGTTGCTTGGAAGAGGCGAAGAACGAAGCCGCAAAGAAGCGGGCTTGTGTGCCAAGCCTTCCGACTGCCGGAGGACGGTGGCTGCCGCACTCCTGCCTCTTGAATTCACTCTCGGCAAGCGAATGGAAAGCGTTCCAGGACAACTTGCCTGGGTTTTGACTTGGTCCTGATGCCTCCCACCTTGGCAAGTCTTGCTCGTCGCCAGAGGCTCCGAGATGCACAGAAGACGGTGGCAGCTGCTGAAAAGAAGGGCAGCGGTGAGTTTGTCGACAAGCAAGAACATAGGCAGCTGCCTGTGCTTGGGAAGGAGCAGCTGCCTGGTTTTGGCAATTGCCTTCACAGCGCCCAGAAGCCCGGTGCTCTGCTGCTTTGTTTTTCGCAGTCAGTCAATTGCACACTAGTGAAGCTGAGCCAGGCTCTTCAGCTTTGCTGCTTTTGAGCATCTGTGCTCCACTTATGCTCTGTGACATCTCTGGAGGTTGTTTGCCTCGGCCAGGCTGGAAAGTGCCCGCTAGTACCTAGAGCTGGGCAGGAGAGGGCAGAGAGCACTTCCATCTGACAGCAGGTTGCAGATTGCCTCGGAAAGAGCCGTGTCCTTGGAATGTGCAGCAAATCCTCTTTCTTTGCAAACCGCGGTTAGTGTGCAGTGCAGGTACGCTCTCCCCTTGCCAAATGGAGTGGGAAAGCTTTTCGCTAAGCTAGAGATGACTAGAGAAGCAGAAGCGCGGCTCCGGAGCTATCCGGAGGAAAGTGCCGCTTCCCGGCGTCTTTCGGCTTGAAGCGGCGCTCCGGAGCGCTGCGCTGCCGCTCTACTGAGCTGTGCGCGAATTAGCCGCTTCTTCGCCTCCGAGAAGCAGAGATCGCGGTTGCTTGGAAGAGGCGAAGAACGAAGCCGCAAAGAAGCGGGCTTGTGTGCGAAGCCTTCCGACTGCCGGAGGACGGTGGCTGCCGCTCTCCTGCCTGTTGAATTCACTCTCGGCAAGCGAATGGAAAGCGTTCCAGGACAACTTGCCTGGGTTTTGACTTGGTCCTGATGCCTCCCACCTTGGCAAGTCTTGCTCGTCGCCAGAGGCTCCGAGATGCACAGAAGACGGTGGCAGCTGCTGAAAAGAAGGGCAGCGGTGAGTTTGTCGACAAGCAAGAACATAGGCAGCTGCCTGTGCTTGGGAAGGAGCAGCTGCCTGCTTTTGGCAATTGCCTTCACAGCGCCCAGAAGCCCGGTGCTCTGCTGCTTTGTTTTTCGCAGTCAGTCAATTGCACACTAGTGAAGCTGAGCCAGGCTCTTCAGCTTTGCTGCTTTTGAGCATCTGTGCTCCACTTATGCTCTGTGACATCTCTGGAGGTTGTTTGCCTCGCCCAGGCTGGCAAGTGCCCGCTAGTACCTAGAGCTGGGCAGGAGAGGGCAGAGAGCACTTCCATCTGACAGCAGGTTGCAGATTGCCTCGGAAAGAGCCGTGTCCTTGGAATGTGCAGCAAATCCTCTTTCTTTGCAAACCGCGGTTAGTGTGCAGTGCAGGTACGCTCTCCCCTTGCCAACTGGAGTGGGAAAGCTTTTCGCTAAGCTAGAGATGACTAGAGAAGCAGAAGCGCGGCTCCGGAGCTATCCGGAGGAAAGTGCCGCTTCCCGGCGTCTTTCGGCTTGAAGCGGCGCTCCGGAGCGCTGCGCTGCCGCTCTACTGAGCTGTGCGCGAATTAGCCGCTTCTTCGCCTCCGAGAAGCAGAGATCGCGGTTGCTTGGAAGAGGCGAAGAACGAAGCCGCAAAGAAGCGGGCTTGTGTGCCAAGCCTTCCGACTGCCGGAGGACGGTGGCTGCCGCACTCCTGCCTCTTGAATTCACTCTCGGCAAGCGAATGGAAAGCGTTCCAGGACAACTTGCCTGGGTTTTGACTTGGTCCTGATGCCTCCCACCTTGGCAAGTCTTGCTCGTCGCCAGAGGCTCCGAGATGCACAGAAGACGGTGGCAGCTGCTGAAAAGAAGGGCAGCGGTGAGTTTGTCGACAAGCAAGAACATAGGCAGCTGCCTGTGCTTGGGAAGGAGCAGCTGCCTGGTTTTGGCAATTGCCTTCACAGCGCCCAGAAGCCCGGTGCTCTGCTGCTTTGTTTTTCGCAGTCAGTCAATTGCACACTAGTGAAGCTGAGCCAGGCTCTTCAGCTTTGCTGCTTTTGAGCATCTGTGCTCCACTTATGCTCTGTGACATCTCTGGAGGTTGTTTGCCTCGGCCAGGCTGGAAAGTGCCCGCTAGTACCTAGAGCTGGGCAGGAGAGGGCAGAGAGCACTTCCATCTGACAGCAGGTTGCAGATTGCCTCGGAAAGAGCCGTGTCCTTGGAATGTGCAGCAAATCCTCTTTCTTTGCAAACCGCGGTTAGTGTGCAGTGCAGGTACGCTCTCCCATTGCCAACTGGAGTGGGAAAGCTTTTCGCTAAGCTAGAGATGACTAGAGAAGCAGAAGCGCGGCTCCGGAGCTATCCGGAGGAAAGTGCCGCTTCCCGGCGTCTTTCGGCTTGAAGCGGCGCTCCGGAGCGCTGCGCTGCCGCTCTACTGAGCTGTGCGCGAATTAGCCGCTTCTTCGCCTCCGAGAAGCAGAGATCGCGGTTGCTTGGAAGAGGCGAAGAGCGAAGCCGCAAAGAAGCGGGCTTGTGTGCGAAGCCTTCCGACTGCTGGAGGACGGTGGCTGCCGCTCTCCTGCCTGTTGAATTCACTCTCGGCAAGCGAATGGAAAGAGTTCCAGGACAACTTGCCTGGGTTTTGACTTGGTCCTGATGCGTCCCACCTTGGCAAGTCTTGCTCGTCGCCAGAGGCTCCGAGATGCACAGAAGACGGTGGCAGCTGCTGAAAAGAAGGGCAGCGGTGAGTTTGTCGACAAGCAAGAACATAGGCAGCTGCCTGTGCTTGGGAAGGAGCAGCTGCCTGCTTTTGGCAATTGCCTTCACAGCGCCCAGAAGCCCGGTGCTCTGCTGCTTTGTTTTTCGCAGTCAGTCAATTGCACACTAGTCAAGCTGAGCCAGGCTCTTCAGCTTTGCTGCTTTTGAGCATCTGTGCTCCACTTATGCTCTGAGACATCTCTGGAGGTTGTTTGCCTCGGCCAGGCTGGCAAGTGCCCGCTAGTACCTAGAGCTGGGCAGGAGAGGGCAGAGAGCACTTCCATCTGACAGCAGGTTGCAGATTGCCTCGGAAAGAGCCGTGTCCTTGCAATGTGCAGCAAATCCTCTTTCTTTGCAAACCGCGGTTAGTGTGCAGTGCAGGTACGCCGCTCTCCCCTTGCCAACTGGAGTGGGAAAGCTTTTCGCTAAGCTAGAGATGACTAGAGAAGCAGAAGCGCGGCTCCGGAGCTATCCGGAGGAAAGTGCCGCTTCCCGGCGTCTTTCGGCTTGAAGCGGCGCTCCGGAGCGCTGCGCTGCCGCTCTACTGAGCTGTGCGCGAATTAGCCGCTTCTTCGCCTCCGAGAAGCAGAGATCGCGGTTGCTTGGAAGAGGCGAAGAACGAAGCCGCAAAGAAGCGGGCTTGTGTGCGAAGCCTTCCGACTGCTGGAGGACGGTGGCGGCCGCTCTCCTGCCTGTTGAATTCACTCTCGGCAAGCGAATGGAAAGCGTTCCAGGACAACTTGCCTGGGTTTTGACTTGGTCCTGATGCCTCCCACCTTGGCAAGTCTTGCTCGTCGCCAGAGGCTCCGAGATGCACAGAAGACGGTGGCAGCTGCTGAAAAGAAGGGCAGCGGTGAGTTTGTCGACAAGCAAGAACATAGGCAGCTGCCTGTGCTTGGGAAGGAGCAGCTGCCTGGTTTTGGCAATTGCCTTCACAGCGCCCAGAAGCCCGGTGCTCTGCTGCTTTGTTTTTCGCAGTCAGTCAATTGCACACTAGTGAAGCTGAGCCAGGCTCTTCAGCTTTGCTGCTTTTGAGCATCTGTGCTCCACTTATGCTCTGTGACATCTCTGGAGGTTGTTTGCCTCGGCCAGGCTGGAAAGTGCCCGCTAGTACCTAGAGCTGGGCAGGAGAGGGCAGAGAGCACTTCCATCTGACAGCAGGTTGCAGATTGCCTCGGAAAGAGCCGTGTCCTTGCAATGTGCAGCAAATCCTCTTTCTTTGCAAACCGCGGTTAGTGTGCAGTGCAGGTACGCTCTCCCCTTGCCAACTGGAGTGGGAAAGCTTTTCGCTAAGCTAGAGATGACTAGAGAAGCAGAAGCGCGGCTCCGGAGCTATCCGGAGGAAAGTGCTGCTTCCCGGCGTCTTTCGGCTTGAAGCGGCGCTCCGGAGCGCTGCGCTGCCGCTCTACTGAGCTGTGCGCGAATTAGCCGCTTCTTCGCCTCCGAGAAGCAGAGATCGCGGTTGCTTGGAAGAGGCGAAGAACGAAGCCGCAAAGAAGCGGGCTTGTGTGCCAAGCCTTCCGACTGCCGGAGGACGGTGGCTGCCGCACTCCTGCCTCTTGAATTCACTCTCGGCAAGCGAATGGAAAGCGTTCCAGGACAACTTGCCTGGGTTTTGACTTGGTCCTGATGCGTCCCACCTTGGCAAGTCTTGCTCGTCGCCAGAGGCTCCGAGATGCACAGAAGACGGTGGCAGCTGCTGAAAAGAAGGGCAGCGGTGAGTTTGTCGACAAGCAAGAACATAGGCAGCTGCCTGTGCTTGGGAAGGAGCAGCTGCCTGGTTTTGGCAATTGCCTTCACAGCGCCCAGAAGCCCGGTGCTCTGCTGCTTTGTTTTTCGCAGTCAGTCAATTGCACACTAGTGAAGCTGAGCCAGGCTCTTCAGCTTTGCTGCTTTTGAGCATCTGTGCTCCACTTATGCTCTGTGACATCTCTGGAGGTTGTTTGCCTCGGCCAGGCTGGAAAGTGCCCGCTAGTACCTAGAGCTGGGCAGGAGAGGGCAGAGAGCACTTCCATCTGACAGCAGGTTGCAGATTGCCTCGGAAAGAGCCGTGTCCTTGGAATGTGCAGCAAATCCTCTTTCTTTGCAAACCGCGGTTAGTGTGCAGTGCAGGTACGCTCTCCCATTGCCAACTGGAGTGGGAAAGCTTTTCGCTAAGCTAGAGATGACTAGAGAAGCAGAAGCGCGGCTCCGGAGCTATCCGGAGGAAAGTGCCGCTTCCCCGGCGTCTTTCGGCTTGAAGCGGCGCTCCGGAGCGCTGCGCTGCCGCTCTACTGAGCTGTGCGCGAATTAGCCGCTTCTTCGCCTCCGAGAAGCAGAGATCGCGGTTGCTTGAAGAGGCGAAGAGCGAAGCCGCAAAGAAGCGGGCTTGTGTGCGAAGCCTTCCGACTGCTGGAGGACGGTGGCTGCCGCTCTCCTGCCTGTTGAATTCACTCTCGGCAAGCGAATGGAAAGAGTTCCAGGACAACTTGCCTGGGTTTTGACTTGGTCCTGATGCGTCCCACCTTGGCAAGTCTTGCTCGTCGCCAGAGGCTCCGAGATGCACAGAAGACGGTGGCAGCTGCTGAAAAGAAGGGCAGCGGTGAGTTTGTCGACAAGCAAGAACATAGGCAGCTGCCTGTGCTTGGGAAGGAGCAGCTGCCTGCTTTTGGCAATTGCCTTCACAGCGCCCAGAAGCCCGGTGCTCTGCTGCTTTGTTTTTCGCAGTCAGTCAATTGCACACTAGTCAAGCTGAGCCAGGCTCTTCAGCTTTGCTGCTTTTGAGCATCTGTGCTCCACTTATGCTCTGAGACATCTCTGGAGGTTGTTTGCCTCGGCCAGGCTGGCAAGTGCCCGCTAGTACCTAGAGCTGGGCAGGAGAGGGCAGAGAGCACTTCCATCTGACAGCAGGTTGCAGATTGCCTCGGAAAGAGCCGTGTCCTTGCAATGTGCAGCAAATCCTCTTTCTTTGCAAACCGCGGTTAGTGTGCAGTGCAGGTACGCCGCTCTCCCCTTGCCAACTGGAGTGGGAAAGCTTTTCGCTAAGCTAGAGATGACTAGAGAAGCAGAAGCGCGGCTCCGGAGCTATCCGGAGGAAAGTGCCGCTTCCCGGCGTCTTTCGGCTTGAAGCGGCGCTCCGGAGCGCTGCGCTGCCGCTCTACTGAGCTGTGCGCGAATTAGCCGCTTCTTCGCCTCCGAGAAGCAGAGATCGCGGTTGCTTGGAAGAGGCGAAGAACGAAGCCGCAAAGAAGCGGGCTTGTGTGCGAAGCCTTCCGACTGCTGGAGGACGGTGGCGGCCGCTCTCCTGCCTGTTGAATTCACTCTCGGCAAGCGAATGGAAAGCGTTCCAGGACAACTTGCCTGGGTTTTGACTTGGTCCTGATGCCTCCCACCTTGGCAAGTCTTGCTCGTCGCCAGAGGCTCCGAGATGCACAGAAGACGGTGGCAGCTGCTGAAAAGAAGGGCAGCGGTGAGTTTGTCGACAAGCAAGAACATAGGCAGCTGCCTGTGCTTGGGAAGGAGCAGCTGCCTGGTTTTGGCAATTGCCTTCACAGCGCCCAGAAGCCCGGTGCTCTGCTGCTTTGTTTTCGCAGTCAGTCAATTGCACACTAGTGAAGCTGAGCCAGGCTCTTCAGCTTTGCTGCTTTTGAGCATCTGTGCTCCACTTATGCTCTGTGACATCTCTGGAGGTTGTTTGCCTCGGCCAGGCTGGAAAGTGCCCGCTAGTACCTAGAGCTGGGCAGGAGAGGGCAGAGAGCACTTCCATCTGACAGCAGGTTGCAGATTGCCTCGGAAAGAGCCGTGTCCTTGCAATGTGCAGCAAATCCTCTTTCTTTGCAAACCGCGGTTAGTGTGGCAGTGCAGGTACGCTCTCCCCTTGCCACTGGAGTGGGAAAGCTTTTCGCTAAGCTAGAGATGACTAGAGAAGCAGAAGCGCGGCTCCGGAGCTATCCGGAGGAAAGTGCTGCTTCCCGGCGTCTTTCGGCTTGAAGCGGCGCTCCGGAGCGCTGCGCTGCCGCTCTACTGAGCTGTGCGCGAATTAGCCGCTTCTTCGCCTCCGAGAAGCAGAGATCGCGGTTGCTTGGAAGAGGCGAAGAACGAAGCCGCAAAGAAGCGGGCTTGTGTGCGAAGCCTTCCGACTGCTGGAGGACGGTGGCTGCCGCTCTCCTGCCTGTTGAATTCACTCTCGGCAAGCGAATGGAAAGCGTTCCAGGACAACTTGCCTGGGTTTTGACTTGGTCCTGATGCGTCCCACCTTGGCAAGTCTTGCTCGTCGCCAGAGGGCTCCGAGATGCACAGAAGACGGTGGCAGCTGCTGAAAAGAAGGGCAGCGGTGAGTTTGTCGACAAGCAAGAACATAGGCAGCTGCCTGTGCTTGGGAAGGAGCAGCTGCCTGGTTTTGGCAATTGCCTTCACAGCGCCCAGAAGCCCGGTGCTCTGCTGCTTTGTTTTTCGCAGTCAGTCAATTGCACACTAGTGAAGCTGAGCCAGGCTCTTCAGCTTTGCTGCTTTTGAGCATCTGTGCTCCACTTATGCTCTGTGACATCTCTGGAGGTTGTTTGCCTCGGCCAGGCTGGAAAGTGCCCGCTAGTACCTAGAGCTGGGCAGGAGAGGGCAGAGAGCACTTCCATCTGACAGCAGGTTGCAGATTGCCTCGGAAAGAGCCGTTGTCCTTGGAATGTGCAGCAAATCCTCTTTCTTTGCAAACCGCGGTTAGTGTGCAGTGCAGGTACGCTCTCCCATTGCCAACTGGAGTGGGAAAGCTTTTCGCTAAGCTAGAGATGACTAGAGAAGCAGAAGCGCGGCTCCGGAGCTATCCGGAGGAAAGTGCCGCTTCCCGGCGTCTTTCGGCTTGAAGCGGCGCTCCGGAGCGCTGCGCTGCCGCTCTACTGAGCTGTGCGCGAATTAGCCGCTTCTTCGCCTCCGAGAAGCAGAGATCGCGGTTGCTTGGAAGAGGCGAAGAGCGAAGCCGCAAAGAAGCGGCTTGTGTGCGAAGCCTTCCGACTGCTGGAGGACGGTGGCTGCCGCTCTCCTGCCTGTTGAATTCACTCTCGGCAAGCGAATGGAAAGAGTTCCAGGACAACTTGGCCTGGGTTTTGACTTGGTCCTGATGCGTCCCACCTTGCAAGTCTTGCTCGTCGCCAGAGGCTCCGAGATGCACAGAAGACGGTGGCAGCTGCTGAAAAGAAGGGCAGCGGTGAGTTTTGTCGACAAGCAAGAACATAGGCAGCTGCCTGTGCTTGGGAAGGAGCAGCTGCCTGCTTTTGGCAATTGCCTTCACAGCGCCCAGAAGCCCGGTGCTCTGCTGCTTTGTTTTTCGCAGTCAGTCAATTGCACACTAGTCAAGCTGAGCCAGGCTCTTCAGCTTTGCTGCTTTTGAGCATCTGTGCTCCACTTATGCTCTGAGACATCTCTGGAGGTTGTTTGCCTCGGCCAGGCTGGCAAGTGCCCGCTAGTACCTAGAGCTGGGCAGGAGAGGGCAGAGAGCACTTCCATCTGACAGCAGGTTGCAGATTGCCTCGGAAAGAGCCGTGTCCCTTGCAATGTGCAGCAAATCCTCTTTCTTTGCAACCGCGGTTAGTGTGCAGTGCAGGTACGCCGCTCTCCCCTTGCCAACTGGAGTGGGAAAGCTTTTCGCTAAGCTAGAGATGACTAGAGAAGCAGAAGCGCGGCTCCGGAGCTATCCGGGAGGAAAGTGCCGCTTCCCGGCGTCTTTCGGCTTGAAGCGGCGCTCCGGAGCGCTGCGCTGCCGCTCTACTGAGCTGTGCGCGAATTAGCCGCTTCTTCGCCTCCGAGAAGCAGAGATCGCGGTTGCTTGGAAGAGGCGAAGAACGAAGCCGCAAAGAAGCGGGCTTGTGTGCGAAGCCCTTCCGACTGCTGGAGGACGGTGGCGGCCGCTCTCCTGCCTGTTGAATTCACTCTCGGCAAGCGAATGGAAAGCGTTCCAGGACAACTTGCCTGGGTTTTGACTTGGTCCTGATGCCTCCCACCTTGGGCAAGTCTTGCTCGTCGCCAGAGGCTCCGAGATGCACAGAAGACGGTGGCAGCTGCTGAAAAGAAGGGCAGCGGTGAGTTTGTCGACAAGCAAGAACATAGGCAGCTGCCTGTGCTTGGGAAGGAGGCAGCTGCCTGGTTTTGGCAATTGCTTCACAGCGCCCAGAAGCCCGGTGCTCTGCTGCTTTGTTTTTCGCAGTCAGTCAATTGCACACTAGTGAAGCTGAGCCAGGCTCTTCAGCTTTGCTGCTTTTGAGCATCTGTGCTCCACTTATGCTCTTGTGACATCTCTGGAGGTTGTTTGCCTCGGCCAGGCTGGAAAGTGCCCGCTAGTACCTAGAGCTGGGCAGGGAGAGGCAGAGAGCACTTCCATCTGACAGCAGGTTGCAGATTGCCTCGGAAAGAGCCGTGTCCTTGCAATGTGCAGCAAATCCTCTTTCTTTGCAAACCGCGGTTAGTGTGCAGTGCAGGTACGCTCTCCCCTTGCCAACTGGAGTGGGAAAGCTTTTCGCTAAGCTAGAGATGACTAGAGAAGCAGAAGCGCGGCTCCGGAGCTATCCGGAGGAAAGTGCTGCTTCCCGGCGTCTTTCGGCTTGAAGCGGCGCTCCGGAGCGCTGCGCTGCCGCTCTACTGAGCTGTGCGCGAATTAGCCGCTTCTTCGCCTCCGAGAAGCAGAGATCGCGGTTGCTTGGAAGAGGCGAAGAACGAAGCCGCAAAGAAGCGGGCTTGTGTGCGAAGCCTTCCGACTGCTGGAGGACGGTGGCTGCCGCTCTCCTGCCTGGTTGAATTCACTCTCGGCAAGCGAATGGAAAGCGTTCCAGGACAACTTGCCTGGGTTTTGACTTGGTCCTGATGCGTCCCACCTTGGGCAAGTCTTGCTCGTCGCCAGAGGCTCCGAGATGCACAGAAGACGGTGGCAGCTGCTGAAAAGAAGGGCAGCGGTGAGTTTGTCGACAAGCAAGAACATAGGCAGCTGCCTGTGCTTGGGAAGGAGCAGCTGCCTGGTTTTGGCAATTGCCTTCACAGCGCCCAGAAGCCCGGTGCTCTGCTGCTTTGTTTTTCGCAGTCAGTCAATTGCACACTAGTGAAGCTGAGCCAGGCTCTTCAGCTTTGCTGCTTTTGAGCATCTGTGCTCCACTTATGCTCTGTGACATCTCTGGAGGTTGTTTGCCTCGGCCAGGCTGGCAAGTGCCCGCTAGTACCTAGAGCTGGGCAGGAGAGGGCAGAGAGCACTTCCATCTGACAGCAGGTTGCAGATTGCCTCGGAAAGAGCCGTGTCCTTGCAATGTGCAGCAAATCCTCTTTCTTTGCAAACCGCGGTTAGTGTGCAGTGCAGGTACGCTCTCCCCTTGCCAACTGGAGTGGGAAAGCTTTTCGCTAAGCTAGAGATGACTAGAGAAGCAGAAGCGCGGCTCCGGAGCTATCCGGAGGAAAGTGCCGCTTCCCGGCGTCTTTCGGCTTGAAGCGGCGCTCCGGAGCGCTGCGCTGCCGCTCTACTGAGCTGTGCGCGAATTAGCCGCTTCTTCGCCCTCGAGAAGCAGAGATCGCGGTTGCTTGGAAGAGGCGAAGAACGAAGCCGCAAAGAAGCGGGCTTGTGTGCCAAGCCTTCCGACTGCTGGAGGACGGTGGCTGCCGCTCTCCTGCCTGTTGAATTCACTCTCGGCAAGCGAATGGAAAGCGTTCCAGGGACAACTTGCCTGGGTTTTGACTTGGTCCTGATGCGTCCCCACCTTGGCAAGTCTTGCTCGTCGCCAGAGGCTCCGAGATGCACAGAAGACGGTGGCAGCTGCTGAAAAGAAGGGCAGCGGTGAGTTTGTCGACAAGCAAGAACATAGGCAGCTGCCTGTGCTTGGGAAGGAGCAGCTGCCTGGTTTGGCATTGCCTTCACAGCGCCCAGAAGCCCGGTGCTCTGCTGCTTTGTTTTTCGCAGTCAGTCAATTGCACACTAGTGAAGCTGAGCCAGGCTCTTCAGCTTTGCTGCTTTTGAGCATCTGTGCTCCACTTATGCTCTGAGACATCTCTGGAGGTTGTTTGCCTCGGCCAGGCTGGCAAGTGCCCGCGAGTACCTAGAGCTGGGCAGGAGAGGGCAGAGAGCACTTCCATCTGACAGCAGGTTGCAGATTGCCTCGGAAAGAGCCGTGTCCTTGCAATGTGCAGCAAATCCTCTTTCTTTGCAAACCGCGGTTAGTGTGCAGTGCAGGTACGCTCTCCCCTTGCCAACTGGAGTGGGAAAGCTTTTCGCTAAGCTAGAGATGACTAGAGAAGCAGAAGCGCGGCTCCGGAGCTATCCGGAGGAAAGTGCTGCTTCCCGGCGTCTTTCGGCTTGAAGCGGCGCTCCGGAGCGCTGCGCTGCCGCTCTACTGAGCTGTGCGCGAGTTAGCCGCTTCTTCGCCTCCGAGAAGCAGAGATCGCGGTTGCTTGGAAGAGGCGAAGAACGAAGCCGCAAAGAAGCGGGCTTGTGTGCGAAGCCTTCCGACTGCTGGAGGACGGTGGCTGCCGCTCTCCTGCCTGTTGAATTCACTCTCAGCAAGCGAATGGAAAGCATTCCAGGACAACTTGCCTGGGTTTTGACTTGGTCCTGATGCGTCCCACCTTGGCAAGTCTTGCTCGTCGCCAGAGGCTCCGAGATGCACAGAAGACGGTGGCAGCTGCTGAAAGAAGGGCAGCGGGTGAGTTTGTCGACAAGCAAGAACATAGGCAGCTGCCTGTGCTTGGAAGGAGCAGCTGCCTGGTTTTGGCAACTGCCTTCACAGCGCCCAGAAGCCCGGTGCTCTGCTGCTTTGTTTTTCGCAGTCAGTCAATTGCACACTAGTGAAGCTGAGCCAGGCTCTTCAGCTTTGCTGCTTTTGAGCATCTGTGCTCCACTTATGCTCTGTGACATCTCTGGAGGTTGTTTGCCTCGCCCAGGCTGGTAAGTGCCCGCTAGTACCTAGAGCTGGGCAGGAGAGGGCAGAGAGCACTTCCATCTGACAGCAGGTTGCAGATTGCCTCGGAAAGAGCCGTGTCCTTGCAATGTGCAGCAAATCCTCTTTCTTTGCAAACCGCGGTTAGTGTGCAGTGCAGGTACGCTCTCCCCTTGCCAAATGGAGTGGGAAAGCTTTTCGCTAAGCTAGAGATGACTAGAGAAGCAGAAGCGCGGCTCCGGAGCTATCCGGAGGAAAGTGCTGCTTCCCGGCGTCTTTCGGCTTGAAGCGGCGCTCCGGAGCGCTGCGCTGCCGCTCTACTGAGCTGTGCGCGAATTAGCCGCTTCTTCGCCTCCGAGAAGCAGAGATCGCGGTTGCTTGGAAGAGGCGAAGAACGAAGCCGCAAAGAAGCGGGCTTGTGTGCGAAGCCTTCCGACTGCTGGAGGACGGTGGCTGCCGCTCTCCTGCCTGTTGAATTCACTCTCGGCAAGCGAATGGAAAGCGTTCCAGGACAACTTGCCTGGGTTTTGACTTGGTCCTGATGCGTCCCACCTTGGCAAGTCTTGCTCGTCGCCAGAGGCTCCGAGATGCACAGAAGACGGTGGCAGCTGCTGAAAAGAAGGGCAGCGGTGAGTTTGTCGACAAGCAAGGAACATAGGCAGCTGCCTGTGCTTGGGAAGGAGCAGCTGCCTGGTTTTGGCAATTGCCTTCACAGCGCCCAGAAGCCCGGTGCTCTGCTGCTTTGTTTTTCGCAGTCAGTCAATTGCACACTAGTGAAGCTGAGCCAGGCTCTTCAGCTTTGCTGCTTTTGAGCATCTGTGCTCCACTTATGCTCTGTGACATCTCTGGAGGTTGTTTGCCTCGCCCAGGCTGGCAAGTGCCCGCTAGTACCTAGAGCTGGGCAGGAGAGGGCAGAGAGCACTTCCATCTGACAGCAGGTTGCAGATTGCCTCGGAAAGAGCCGTGTCCTTGCAATGTGCAGCAAATCCTCTTTCTTTGCAAACCGCGGTTAGTGTGCAGTGCAGGTACGCTCTCCCCTTGCCAACTGGAGTGGGAAAGCTTTTCGCTAAGCTAGAGAAGACTAGAGAAGCAGAAGCGCGGCTCCGGAGCTATCCGGAGGAAAGTGCCGCTTCCCGGCGTCTTTCGGCTTGAAGCGGCGCTCCGGAGCGCTGCGCCTGCCGCTCTACTGAGCTGTGCGCGAATTAGCCGCTTCTTCGCCTCCGAGAAGCAGAGATCGCGGTTGCTTGGAAGAGGCGAAGAACGAAGCCGCAAAGAAGCGGGCTTGTGTGCCAAGCCTTCCGACTGCCGGAGGACGGTGGCTGCCGCACTCCTGCCTCTTGAATTCACTCTCGGCAAGCGAATGGAAAGCGTTCCAGGACAACTGCCTGGGTTTTGACTTGGTCCTGATGCCTCCCACCTTGGCAAGTCTTGCTCGTCGCCAGAGGCTCCGAGATGCACAGAAGACGGTGGCAGCTGCTGAAAAGAAGGGCAGCGGTGAGTTTGTCGACAAGCAAGAACATAGGCAGCTGCCTGTGCTTGGGAAGGAGCAGCTGCCTGGTTTTGGCAATTGCCTTCACAGCGCCCAGAAGCCCGGTGCTCTGCTGCTTTGTTTTTCGCAGTCAGTCAATTGCACACTAGTGAAGCTGAGCCAGGCTCTTCAGCTTTGCTGCTTTTGAGCATCTGTGCTCCCCTTATGCTCTGTGACATCTCTGGAGGTTGTTTGCCTCGCCCAGGCTGGCAAGTGCCCGCTAGTACCTAGAGCTGGGCAGGAGAGGGCAGAGAGCACTTCCATCTGACAGCAGGTTGCAGATTGCCTCGGAAAGAGCCGTGTCCTTGCAATGTGCAGCCAAATCCTCTTTCTTTGCAAACCGCGGTTAGTGTGCAGTGCAGGTACGCTCTCCCCTTGCCAACTGGAGTGGGAAAGCTTTTCGCTAAGCTAGAGATGACTAGAGAAGCAGAAGCGCGGCTCCGGAGCTATCCGGAGGAAAGTGCCGCTTCCCGGCGTCTTTCGGCTTGAAGCGGCGCTCCGGAGCGCTGCGCTGCCGCTCTACTGAGCTGTGCGCGAATTAGCCGCTTCTTCGCCTCCGAGAAGCAGAGATCGCGGTTGCTTGGAAGAGGCGAAGAACGAAGCCGCAAAGAAGCGGGCTTGTGTGCGAAGCCTTCCGACTGCTGGAGGACGGTGGCTGCCGCTCTCCTGCCTGTTGAATTCACTCTCAGCAAGCGAATGGAAAGCATTCCAGGACAACTTGCCTGGGTTTTGACTTGGTCCTGCTGCGTCCCACCTTGGCAAGTCTTGCTCGTCGCCAGAGGCTCCGAGATGCACAGAAGACGGTGGCAGCTGCTGAAAAGAAGGGCAGCGGTGAGTTTGTCGACAAGCAAGAACATAGGCAGCTGCCTGTGCTTGGGAAGGAGCAGCTGCCTGGTTTTGGCAATTGCCTTCACAGCGCCCAGAAGCCCGGTGCTCTGCTGCTTTGTTTTTCACAGTCAGTCAATTGCACACTAGTGAAGCTGAGCCAGGCTCTTCAGCTTTGCTGCTTTTGAGCATCTGTGCTCCACTTATGCTCTGTGACATCTCTGGAGGTTGTTTGCCTCGGCCAGGCTGGAAAGTGCCCGCTAGTACCTAGAGCTGGGCAGGAGAGGGCAGAGAGCACTTCCATCTGACAGCAGGTTGCAGATTGCCTCGGAAAGAGCCGTGTCCTTGCAATGTGCAGCAAATCCTCTTTCTTTGCAAACCGCGGTTAGTGTGCAGTGCAGGTACGCTCTCCCCTTGCCAACTGGACTGGGAAAGCTTTTCGCTAAGCTAGAGATGACTAGAGAAGCAGAAGCGCGGCTCCGGAGCTATCCGGAGGAAAGTGCCGCTTCCCGGCGTCTTTCGGCTTGAAGCGGCGCTCCGGAGCGCTGCGCTGCCGCTCTACTGAGCTGTGCGCGAGTTAGCCGCTTCTTCGCCTCCGAGAAGCAGAGATCGCGGTTGCTTGGAAGAGGCGAAGAACGAAGCCGCAAAGAAGCGGGCTTGTGTGCCAAGCCTTCCGACTGCTGGAGGACGGTGGCTGCCGCTCTCCTGCCTGTTGAATTCACTCTCGGCAAGCGAATGAAAGCGTTCCAGGACAACTTGCCTGGGTTTTGACTTGGTCCTGCTGCGTCCCACCTTGGCAAGTCTTGCTCGTCGCCAGAGGCTCCGAGATGCACAGAAGACGGTGGCAGCTGCTGAAAAGAAGGGCAGCGGTGAGTTTGTCGACAAGCAAGAACATAGGCAGCTGCCTGTGCTTGGGAAGGAGCAGCTGCCTGCTTTTGGCAATTGCCTTCACAGCGCCCAGAAGCCCGGTGCTCTGCTGCTTTGTTTTTCGCAGTCAGTCAATTGCACACTAGTGAAGCTGAGCCAGGCTCTTCAGCTTTGCTGCTTTTGAGCATCTGTGCTCCACTTATGCTCTGTGACATCTCTCGAGGTTGTTTGCCTCGGCCAGGCTGGAAAGTGCCCGCTAGTACCTAGAGCTGGGCAGGAGAGGGCAGAGAGCACTTCCATCTGACAGCAGGTTGCAGATTGCCTCGGAAAGAGCCGTGTCCTTGCAATGTGCAGCAAATCCTCTTTCTTTGCAAACCGCGGTTAGTGTGCAGTGCAGGTACGCTCTCCCCTTGCCAAATGGAGTGGGAAAGCTTTTCGCTAAGCTAGAGATGACTAGAGAAGCAGAAGCGCGGCTCCGGAGCTATCCGGAGGAAAGTGCTGCTTCCCGGCGTCTTTCGGCTTGAAGCGGGCGCTCCGGAGCGCTGCGCTGCCGCTCTACTGAGCTGTGCGCGAGTTAGCCGCTTCTTCGCCTCCGAGAAGCAGAGATCGCGGTTGCTTGGAAGAGGCGAAGAACGAAGCCGCAAAGAAGCGGGCTTGTGTGCCAAGCCTTCCGACTGCTGGAGGACGGTGGCTGCCGCTCTCCTGCCTGTTGAATTCACTCTCAGCAAGCGAATGGAAAGCATTCCAGGACAACTTGCCTGGGTTTTGACTTGGTCCTGCTGCGTCCCACCTTGGCAAGTCTTGCTCGTCGCCAGAGGCTCCGAGATGCACAGAAGACGGTGGCAGCTGCTGAAAAGAAGGGCAGCGGTGAGTTTGTCGACAAGCAAGAACATAGGCAGCTGCCTGTGCTTGGGAAGGAGCAGCTGCCTGGTTTTGGCAATTGCCTTCACAGCGCCCAGAAGCCCGGTGCTCTGCTGCTTTGTTTTTCGCAGTCAGTCAATTGCACACTAGTGAAGCTGAGCCAGGCTCTTCAGCTTTGCTGCTTTTGAGCATCTGTGCTCCACTTATGCTCTGTGACATCTCTGGAGGTTGTTTGCCTCGCCCAGGCTGGAAAGTGCCCGCTAGTACCTAGAGCTGGGCAGGAGAGGGCAGAGAGCACTTCCATCTGACAGCAGGTTGCAGATTGCCTCGAAAGAGCCGTGGTCCTTGCAATGTGCAGCAAATCCTCTTTCTTTGCAAACCGCGGTAGTGTGCAGTGCAGGTACGCTCTCCCCTTGCCAACTGGAGTGGGAAAGCTTTTCGCTAAGCTAGAGATGACTAGAGAAGCAGAAGCGCGGCTCCGGAGCTATCCGGAGGAAAGTGCCGCTTCCCGGCGTCTTTCGGCTTGAAGCGGCGCTCCGGAGCGCTGCGCTGCCGCTCTACTGAGCTGTGCGCGAATTAGCCGCTTCTTCGCCTCCGAGAAGCAGAGATCGCGGTTGCTTGGAAGAGGCGAAGAACGAAGCCGCAAAGAAGCGGGCTTGTGTGCCAAGCCTTCCGACTGCTGGAGGACGGTGGCTGCCGCTCTCCTGCCTGTTGAATTCACTCTCGGCAAGCGAATGGAAAGCGTTCCAGGACAACTTGCCTGGGTTTTGACTTGGTCCTGATGCGTCCCACCTTGGCAAGTCTTGCTCGTCGCCAGAGGCTCCGAGATGCACAGAAGACGGTGGCAGCTGCTGAAAAGAAGGGCAGCGGTGAGTTTGTCGACAAGCAAGAACATAGGCAGCTGCCTGTGCTTGGGAAGGAGCAGCTGCCTGCTTTTGGCGATTGCCTTCACAGCGCCCAGAAGCCCGGTGCTCTGCTGCTTTGTTTTTCGCAGTCAGTCAATTGCACACTAGTGAAGCTGAGCCAGGCTCTTCAGCTTTGCTGCTTTTGAGCATCTGTGCTCCACTTATGCTCTGTGACATCTCTGGAGGTTGTTTGCCTCGGCCAGGCTGGAAAGTGCCCGCTAGTACCTAGAGCTGGGCAGGAGAGGGCAGAGAGCACTTCCATCTGACAGCAGGTTGCAGATTGCCTCGGAAAGAGCCGTGTCCTTGGAATGTGCAGCAAATCCTCTTTCTTTGCAAACCGCGGTTAGTGTGCAGTGCAGGTACGCTCTCCCCTTGCCAAATGGAGTGGGAAAGCTTTTCGCTAAGCTAGAGATGACTAGAGAAGCAGAAGCGCGGCTCCGGAGCTATCCGGAGGAAAGTGCTGCTTCCCGGCGTCTTTCGGCAGAAGCGGCGCTCCGGAGCGCTCCGCTGCCGCTCTACTGAGCTGTGCGCAAATTAGCCGCTTCTTCGCCTCCGAGAAGCAGAGATCGCGGTTGCTTGGAAGAGGCGAAGAACGAAGCCGCAAAGAAGCGGGCTTGTGTGCCAAGCCTTCCGACTGCTGGAGGACGGTGGCTGCCGCTCTCCTGCCTGTTGAATTCACTCTCGGCAAGCGAATGGAAAGAGTTCCAGGACAACTTGCCTGGGTTTTGACTTGGTCCTGATGCGTCCCACCTTGGCAAGTCTTGCTCGTCGCCAGAGGCTCCGAGATGCACAGAAGACGGTGGCAGCTGCTGAAAAGAAGGGCAGCGGTGAGTTTGTCGACAAGCAAGAACATAGGCAGCTGCCTGTGCTTGGGAAGGAGCAGCTGCCTGCTTTTGGCAATTGCCTTCACAGCGCCCAGAAGCCCGGTGCTCTGCTGCTTGTTTTTCGCAGTCAGTCAATTGCACACTAGTGAAGCTGAGCCAGGCTCTTCAGCTTTGCTGCTTTTGAGCATCTGTGCTCCACTTATGCTCTGTGACATCTCTGGAGGTTGTTTGCCTCGGCCAGGCTGGCAAGTGCCCGCTAGTGCCTAGAGCTGGGCAGTGAGGAGGGCAGAGAGCACTTCCATCTGACAGCAGGTTGCAGATTGCCTCGGAAAGAGCCGTGTCCTTGGAATGTGCAGCAAATCCTCTTTCTTTGCAAACCGCGGTTAGTGTGCAGTGCAGGTACGCTCTCCCATTGCCAACTGGAGTGGGAAAGCTTTTCGCTAAGCTAGAGATGACTAGAGAAGCAGAAGCGCGGCTCCGGAGCTATCCGGAGGAAAGTGCCGCTTCCCGGCGTCTTTCGGCTTGAAGCGGCGCTCCGGAGCGCTGCGCTGCCGCTCTACTGAGCTGTGCGCGAATTAGCCGCTTCTTCGCCTCCGAGAAGCAGAGATCGCGGTTGCTTGGAAGAGGCGAAGAACGAAGCCGCAAAGAAGCGGGCTTGTGTGCCAAGCCTTCCGACTGCCGGAGGACGGTGGCTGCCGCACTCCTGCCTCTTGAATTCACTCTCGGCAAGCGAATGGAAAGCGTTCCAGGACAACTTGCCTGGGTTTTGACTTGGTCCTGATGCCTCCCACCTTGGCAAGTCTTGCTCGTCGCCAGAGGCTCCGAGATGCACAGAAGACGGTGGCAGCTGCTGAAAAGAAGGGCAGCGGTGAGTTTGTCGACAAGCAAGAACATAGGCAGCTGCCTGTGCTTGGGAAGGAGCAGCTGCCTGGTTTTGGCAATTGCCTTCACAGCGCCCAGAAGCCCGGTGCTCTGCTGCTTTGTTTTTCGCAGTCAGTCAATTGCACACTAGTGAAGCTGAGCCAGGCTCTTCAGCTTTGCTGCTTTTGAGCATCTGTGCTCCACTTATGCTCTGTGACATCTCTGGAGGTTGTTTGCCTCGGCCAGGCTGGAAAGTGCCCGCTAGTACCTAGAGCTGGGCAGGAGAGGGCAGAGAGCACTTCCATCTGACAGCAGGTTGCAGATTGCCTCGGAAAGAGCCGTGTCCTTGCAAT
>NW_027099889.1:0-128213 GCF_031753505.1 Anomalospiza imberbis
GGACCAGTATGGACCAGTACGGACCAGTACAGACCAGTACGGAGCAGTACGGCCCAGTATGGACCACTACGGACCATTACGGTCCAGTATGGCCAGTACGGCCCAGTAAGGACCAGTATGGACCAGTACGGATCAGTATGGCCCAGTATGGACCAGTACGGATCAGTACGGATCGGTACGGACCGGTATGGATCAGTACGGAACACTATGGACCGGTACGGACCAGTACGGACCAGTACGGAGCAGTATGGACTGGTATGGATCAGTATGGACCACTACGGAGCAGTACGGACCAGTATGGACAAGTACGGACCAGTACGGACATGAACGGACCGCAACGGACCAGAACGGAGAGGAACGGACCGGTACGGACCGGTATGGACTGGTACGGACTGGTACGGACTGGAACGGACCGGTACGGATGGGTACGGACAGGTACGGACCGGTACGGATGGGTACGGCCCGTTATGGACCAGTACGGACCAGTACAGACCAGTACGGAGCAGTACGGCCCAGTATGGACCACTACGGACCATTACGGTCCAGTATGGCCAGTACGGAGCAGTACGGATCGGTACGGACCGGTATGGATCAGTACGGACCGGTATGGATCAGTACGGACCAGTATGGACCAGTACGGATCAGTACGGATCAGTACGGACCAGTATGGATCAGTACGGAACACTATGGACCGGTACGGACCAGTACGGACCAGTACGGACCAGTATGGACCGGTATGGATCAGTATGGACCATTACGGACCAGTACGGACCAGTATGGACAAGTACGGACCAGTACGGACATGAACGGACCGCAACAGACCAGAACGGAGAGGAACGGACCGGTACGGACGGGTATGGACCGGTACGGACCGGAACGGACCGGAACGGACCGGTACGGAGGGGTACGGACAGGTACGGACCGGTACGGACGGGTACGGACCGGTACGGACCAGAACGGACCGCTACGGACCGGTACGGACAGGTAAGGACCAGTACAGACCGCTACGGACCAGTATGGACAAGTACGGAACACTACGGACCAGTACGGAACACTACGGAACAGTATGGACCAGTACGGAGCAATACGGACCAGTACGGACCGGTACAGACCGGTATGGACCGGCATGGACCGGAACGGACCGGTACGGACGGGTATGGACCAGTATGGACCGGTACGGACGGGTACGGACCGGTATGGTCCGGTACAGACCGGAATGGACTGGTACGGACTGGTACGGACAGGTAAGGACCGGTACGGACCGGTACGGACCAGTATGGACCAGTACGGAACACTACGGACCAGTACGGAACACTATGGACAAGTACGGACCAGTACGGAACGGACCAGAACGGAGAGGAACGGACCGGTACGGACCAGAACGGACCAGAACGGACCGGTATGCACCGGTATGGACCAGGATGGACCAGTACGGACGAGTACGGCCCCAGTATGGACCAGTACAGACCAGTACAAAACAGTACGGACCAGTACAGACCAGTACGGACCAGTACGGACCAATACGGCCCAGTATGGACCACTACGGACCATTACGGTCCAGTATGGCCAGTACGGATCAGTACGGACCAGTACGGACCAGTACAGATCAATACGGAACAGTACGGACCGGTATGGATCAGTACGGACCACTACGGACCAGTACGGACCAGTATGGATCACTATGGACAAGTACGGACCAGTACGGACCAGTATGGACCACTATGGACAAGTACGGACCAGTATGGACAAGTACGGACCAGTACGGACCAGTACGGACATGAACGGACCAGAACGGACCAGAACGGAGAGGAACGGAGAGGAATGGACGGGTACGGACCGGTATGGACCGGTACGGACCGGAACGGACTGGTACGGAGGGGTACGGACAGGTACGGACCGGTACGGACGGGTACGGACCGGTACGGACAGGTACGGACCGGTACGGACCAGTATGGACCAGTACGGAACACTACGGACCAATACGGAACACTATGGACAAGTACGGATCAGTACGGAACGGACCATAACGGAGAGGAACGGACCGGTACGGACCAGAACGGACCAGAACGGACCGGTATGCAGCGGTATGGACCAGTATGAACCAGTACGGACCAGTATGGACCAGTACGGACGAGTACGGCCCAGTATGGGCCAGTACAGACCAGTACGGAACAGTACGGACCAGTACAGACCAGTACGAACCAGTACGGACCAGTACGGCCCAGTATGGACCACTACGGACCATTACGGTCCAGTATGGCCAGTACGGATCCGTACGGACCAGTACGGACCAGTACGGATCAGTACGGAACAGTACGGACCGGTATGGATCAGTACAGACCACTACGGACCAGAACGGACCAGTATGGATCACTATGGCCAAGTACGGACCAGTATGGACAAGTACGGACCAGTACGGACATGAACGGATCAGTACGGACCAGAACGGAGAGGAACGGACCGGTACGGACCGGTACGGACCGGTACGGACCAGTATGGACCGGTACGGACCGGAACGGACCGGTACGGAGGGGTACGGACAGGTACGGACCGGTACGGACAGGTAAGGAGCAGTACAGACAGGTACGGACCAGTATGGACAAGTACAGAACACTACGGACCAGTACGGAACAGTATGGACCAGTATGGAGCAATATGGACCAGTACGGACCGGTACGGACCGGTATGGACCGGCACGGACCGGAATGGACCGGTACGGACGGGTACGGACTGGTATGGACCGGTACGGACGGGTACTGACAGGTACGGACAGGTACGGACCGGAACGGACCGGTACGGACCGGTACGGACAGGTAAGGAACGGTAGGGACCGGTACGGACCAGTATGGACCAGTACGGAACACTACAGACCAGTACGGATCACTATGGACAAGTACGGACCAGTACGGACCAGTATGGACCAGTATGGATCAGTGTGGACCACTACGGACCAGTACGGCCCAGTATGGACAAGTACGGACCAGTATGGACAAGTATGGAACTGTACGGACATGAACGGACCGGAACGGACCAGAACGGAGAGGAACCGGCCGTTACGGACAGGTATGGACCGGTACGGACCGTAACGGAACGGTACGGACCAGTACGGACCGGTATGGACCCGGTACGGACGGGTACGGCCCAGTATGGACCAGTACGGACCAGTACAGACCAGTACGGAGCAGTACGGCCCAGTATGGACCACTACGGACCATTACGGTCCAGTATGGCCAGTACGGAGCAGTACGGATCAGTACGGACCGGTATGGATCAGTACGGACCGGTATGGATCAGTACGGACCAGTATGGACCAGTACGGATCAGTACGGATCGGTACGGACCAGTATGGATCAGTACGGAACACTATGGACCGGTACGGACCAGTACGGACCAGTATGGACCGGTATGGATCAGTATGGACCATTACGGACCAGTACGGACCAGTATGGACAAGTACGGACCTGTACGGACATGAACGGACCGCAACAGACCAGAACGGAGAGGAACGGACCGGTACGGACCGGTATGGACCGGTACGGACCGGAACGGACCGGAACGGACCGGTACGGAGGGGTACGGACAGGTACGGACCGGTACGGACGGGTACGGACCGGTACGGACCAGAACGGACCGCTACGGACCGGTACGGACAGGTAAGGACCAGTACAGACCGCTACGGACCAGTATGGACAAGTACGGAACACTACGGACCAGTACGGAACACTACGGAACAGTATGGACCAGTACGGAGCAATACGGACCAGTACGGACCGGTACGGACCGGTATGGACCGGCATGGACCGGAACGGACCGGTACGGACGGGTATGGACCAGTATGGACCGGTACGGACGGGTACGGACCGGTATGGTCCGGTACAGACCGGAATGGACTGGTACGGACTGGTACGGACAGGTAAGGACCGGTACGGACCGGTACGGACCAGTATGGACCAGTACGGAACACTACGGACCAGTACGGAACACTATGGACAAGTACGGACCAGTACGGAACGGACCAGAACGGAGAGGAACGGACCGGTACGGACCAGAACGGACCAGAACGGACCGGTATGCACCGGTATGGACCAGTATGGACCAGTACGGACGAGTACGGCCCAGTATGGACCAGTACAGACCAGTACAAAACAGTACGGACCAGTACAGACCAGTACGGACCAGTACGGACCAATACGGCCCAGTATGGACCACTACGGACCATTACGGTCCAGTATGGCCAGTACGGATCAGTACGGACCAGTACGGACCAGTACAGATCAATACGGAACAGTACGGACCGGTATGGATCAGTACGGACCACTACGGACCAGTACGGACCAGTATGGATCACTATGGACAAGTACGGACCAGTACGGACCAGTATGGACCACTATGGACAAGTACGGACCAGTATGGACAAGTACGGACCAGTACGGACCAGTACGGACATGAACGGACCAGAACGGACCAGAACGGAGAGGAACGGAGAGGAATGGACGGGTACGGACCGGTATGGACCGGTACGGACCGGAACGGACTGGTACGGAGGGGTACGGACAGGTACGGACCGGTACGGACGGGTACGGACCGGTACGGACAGGTACGGACCGGTACGGACCAGTATGGACCAGTACGGAACACTAGGGACCAATACGGAACACTATGGACAAGTACGGATCAGTACGGAACGGACCATAACGGAGAGGAACGGACCGGTACGGACCAGAACGGACCAGAACGGACCGGTATGCAGCGGTATGGACCAGTATGAACCAGTACGGACCAGTATGGACCAGTACGGACGAGTACGGCCCAGTATGGACCAGTACAGACCAGTACGGAACAGTACGGACCAGTACAGACCAGTACGAACCAGTACGGACCAGTACGGCCCAGTATGGACCACTACGGACCATTACGGTCCAGTATGGCCAGTACGGATCCGTACGGACCAGTACGGACCAGTACGGATCAGTACGGAACAGTACGGACCGGTATGGATCAGTACAGACCACTACGGACCAGAACGGACCAGTATGGATCACTATGGCCAAGTACGGACCAGTATGGACAAGTACGGACCAGTACGGACATGAACGGATCAGTACGGACCAGAACGGAGAGGAACGGACCGGTACGGACCGGTACGGACCGGTACGGACCAGTATGGACCGGTACGGACCGGAACGGACCGGTACGGAGGGGTACGGACAGGTACGGACCGGTACGGACAGGTAAGGAGCAGTACAGACAGGTACTGACCAGTATGGACAAGTACAGAACACTACGGACCAGTACGGAACAGTATGGACCAGTATGGAGCAATATGGACCAGTACGGACCGGTACGGACCGGTATGGACCGGCACGGACCGGAATGGACCGGTACGGACGGGTACGGACTGGTATGGACCGGTACGGACGGGTACTGACCGGTACGGACAGGTACGGACCGGAACGGACTGGTACGGACCGGTACGGACAGGTAAGGAACGGTAGGGACCGGTACGGACCAGTATGGACCAGTACGGAACACTACAGACTAGTACGGATCACTATGGACAAGTACGGACCAGTACGGACCAGTATGGACCAGTATGGATCAGTGTGGACCACTACGGACCAGTACGGCCCAGTATGGACAAGTACGGGCCAGTATGGACAAGTATGGAACTGTACGGACATGAACGGACCGGAACGGACCAGAACGGAGAGGAACCGGCCGTTACGGACAGGTATGGACCGGTACGGACCGTAACGGAACGGTACGGACGGGTACGGACCGGTATGGACCGGTACGGACGGGTACGGCCCAGTATGGACCAGTACGGACCAGTACAGACCAGTACGGAGCAGTACGGCCCAGTATGGACCACTACGAACCATTACGGTCCAGTATGGCCAGTACCGAACACTACGGAACAGTATGGACCAGTACGGATCAGTACGGATCGGTACGGACCGGTATGGATCAGTACGGAACACTATGGACCGGTACGGACCAGTACGGACCAGTACGGACCAGTATGGACCGGTATGGATCAGTATGAACCACTACGGAGCAGTACGGAACAGTATGGACAAGTACGGAGCAGTACGGACATGAACGGACCAGAACGGACCACAACGGAGAGGAACGGACCGGTACGGAGCGGTATGGACCGGTACGGACCGGAACGGACCGGTAGAGACGGGTACGGACCGGTACGGACCGGAACGGACCGGTAAGGACCGGTACGGACCGGTACGGACCGGAACGGACAGGTACGGACCGGTAAGGACCGGTAAGGACCGGTACGGACCACTACGGACCATTATGGACCCGTATGGACCAGTACGGACCAGAACGGACCAGAACGGACCGGTACGGACCAGTACGGGCCAGAAAGGACCAGAACGGACCGGTCGGACCGGTACGGATGGGAGAGACTGGTGCTGACCAGTACGGACCAGTACGGACCCGTATGGACCAGTACGGACCAGAACGGACCAGAACGGACCGGTACGGACCAGTACGGGCCAGAAAGGACCAGAACGGACCGGTCGGACCAGTACGGATCGGTACAGACTGGTACTGACAAGTACGGACCAGTACGGACCAGTACGGAGCATTATGGACCGGCACGGACCGGTACAGACCAATACGGACCGGTACGGACCGGTACAGACCGGTACGGACCGGTACGGACCGGTACGGACCAGAACGGACCACTACGGACCATTACGGTCCAGTCTGGCCAGTACGGATCAGTACGGACCAGTACGGACCAGTACGGACCGGTCGGACCGGTACGGACCGGAATGGACCGGTACGGACCGGTAAGGACCGGTACGGACCGGAACGGACCGGTACGGACAAGTACGGACAAGTACGGACCAGTACGGACCGGTACGGACCGTATGGACCAGTACGGACCAGTATGGACCACTACGGACCATTACGGACTTGTATTGACCAGTACGGACCAGTACGGACCAGAACGGATCAGAACGGACCGGTACGGACCAGTACAGGCCAGAAAGGACCATAACGGACCGGTATGCACCAGTATGGACCACTACGGGGCAGTACAGACCAGTATGGAACCGTACGGACCCGTACGGACCAGTACGGACAAGTACGAACCAGTACGGACCAGTACGGACCTGTATGGACCAGTATGGACCAGTACGGACAAGTACGGACCAGTATGGACCATTACGGACCAGTACAGACCAGTACGGACCAATACAGATTAGTACGGACCAGTACGGACCGGTAGGGACCGGTATGGACCAGTACGGACAAGTACGGACCAGTATGGACCAGTACAGACCAGTACAAAACAGTACGGACCAGTACAGACCAGTACGGACCAGTACGGACCAATACGGCCCAGTATGGACCACTACGGACCATTACGGTCCAGTATGGCCAGTACGGATCAGTACGGACCAGTACGGACCAGTACAGATCAATACGGAACAGTACGGACCGGTATGGATCAGTACGGACCACTACGGACCAGTACGGACCAGTATGGATCACTATGGACAAGTACGGACCAGTATGGACAAGTACGGACCAGTACGGACCAGTACGGACATGAACGGACCGCAACGGACCAGAATGGAGAGGAACGGACCGGTACGCAGCGGTATGGACCGGTACGGACCGGAACGGACCGGTACGGAGGGGTAGGACAGGTACAGACCGGTACGGACGGCTACGGACCGGTACGGACCAGAACGGACCGGTACGGACCGGTACGGAAAGGTAAGGACCAGTACAGACCGCTACGGACCAGTATGGACAAGTTCGGAACACTACGGACCAGTACGGAACACTACGGAACAGTATGGACCAGTATGGAGCAATATGGACCAGTACGGACCGGTACGGACCGGTATGGACCGGCACGGACCGGAATGGACCGGTACGGACGGGTACGGACCGGTATGGACCGGTACGGACGGGTACGGACCGGTACGGACCGGTACGGACCGGAACGGACTGGTACGGACCGGTACGGACAGGTAAGGAACGGTAGGGACCGGTACAGACCAGTATGGACCAGTACGGAACACTACAGACCAGTACGGATCACTATGGACAAGTACGGACCAGTACGGACCAGTATGGTCCAGTATGGATCAGTGTGGACCACTACGGACCAGTACGGACCAGTATGGACAAGTACGGACAAGTACTGACATGAACGGACCGGAACGGACCAGAACGGAGAGGAACCGGCCGGTACGGTCAGGTATGGACCGGTACGGACCGTAACGGACCGGTACGGACGGGTACGGACCGGTATGGACCGGTACGGACGGGTACGGCCCAGTATGGACCAGTACGGACAAGTACAGACCAGTACGGAGAAGTACGGCCCAGAATGGACCACTACGAACCATTACGGTCCAGTATGGCCAGTACCGAACACTACGGAACAGTATGGACCAGTACGGATCAGTACGGATCGGTACGGGCCGGTATGGATCAGTACGGAACACTATGGACCGGTACGGACCAGTACGGACCAGTACGGACCAGTACGGACCAGTACGGACCGGTATGGATCAGTATGGACCACTACGGACCAGTACGGAACAGTATGGACAAGTACGGACCAGTACGGAACAGTATGGACAAGTACAGACCAGTACGGACATGAACGGACCGGAACGGACCACAACGGAGAGGAACGGACCGGTACGGAGCGGTATGGACCGGTACGGACCACTAGGGACCAGTACGGACCAGAACGGACCAGTGCATTCCTGTACAGACCAGTACGGACCAGTGCAGACCAGTACGGACCAGTAGGGACCAGTACGGACCAGTACCGACCAGTACAGACCAGTATGGACCAGTACGGACCAGTACGGACCAGTAGGGACCGGTACGAACCACTATGGACCAGTACGGAGCAGAAAGGACCAGTACGGACCACTATGGACCAGTACGCACCAGAACGGGACAGTACGGACCAGTACGGACCACTAGGGGGCAGTACGGAGCAGTACGGACCAGTATGGACAAGTACGGACCAGTACGGACCAGTATGGACCAGTACGGACAAGTACAGAGCAGTATGGACCAGTGCGGACCAGAACGGACCAATACGGACCAGTATGGACGGGTATGGACCGGTACGGGCCAGTACAGACCAGTATGGAGCAGTACGGAGCAGTGTGGACCAGTATGGACCAATATGCACCAGTACAGACCAGTACTGACCAATATGGACCAGTACGGACCAGTACGGACCAGTATGGAACAGTATGGACCATTACGGCCCAGCACGGACCAATATGGACCAGTACGGACCAGTATGGACAAGTACGGACAAGTACTGACATGAACGGACCGGAACGGACCAGAACGGAGAGGAACCGGCCGGTACGGTCAGGTATGGACCGGTACGGACCGTAACGGACCGGTACGGACGGGTACGGACCGGTATGGACCGGTACGGACGGGTACGGCCCAGTATGGACCAGTACGGACAAGTACAGACCAGTACGGAGAAGTACGGCCCAGAATGGACCACTACGAACCATTACGGTCCAGTATGGCCAGTACCGAACACTACGGAACAGTATGGACCAGTACGGATCAGTACGGATCGGTACGGGCCGGTATGGATCAGTACGGAACACTATGGACCGGTACGGACCAGTACGGACCAGTACGGACCAGTACGGACCAGTACGGACCGGTATGGATCAGTATGGACCACTACGGACCAGTACGGAACAGTATGGACAAGTACGGACCAGTACGGAACAGTATGGACAAGTACAGACCAGTACGGACATGAACGGACCGGAACGGACCACAACGGAGAGGAACGGACCGGTACGGAGCGGTATGGACCGGTACGGACCACTAGGGACCAGTACGGACCAGAACGGACCAGTGCATTCCTGTACAGACCAGTACGGACCAGTGCAGACCAGTACGGACCAGTAGGGACCAGTACGGACCAGTACCGACCAGTACAGACCAGTATGGACCAGTACGGACCAGTACGGACCAGTAGGGACCGGTACGAACCACTATGGACCAGTACGGAGCAGAAAGGACCAGTACGGACCACTATGGACCAGTACGCACCAGAACGGGACAGTACGGACCAGTACGGACCACTAGGGGGCAGTACGGAGCAGTACGGACCAGTATGGACAAGTACGGACCAGTACGGACCAGTATGGACCAGTACGGACAAGTACAGAGCAGTATGGACCAGTGCGGACCAGAACGGACCAATACGGACCAGTATGGACGGGTATGGACCGGTACGGGCCAGTACAGACCAGTATGGAGCAGTACGGAGCAGTGTGGACCAGTATGGACCAATATGCACCAGTACAGACCAGTACTGACCAATATGGACCAGTACGGACCAGTACGGACCAGTATGGAACAGTATGGACCATTACGGCCCAGCACGGACCAATATGGACCAGTACGGAACAGTACAGACCAGTACGGACCAGTATGGACTAGTATGGACCAGTGCAGACGAGAACGGACCGGTACGGACCAGGATGGACCACTACGGACTAGTACGGAGCAGTACGGACCAGTACGGACCAATACGGACCAGAACAGACCAGTATGGACCAGTACGGACCAGTACGGACCAATACGGACCAGTACGGACCACTATGGACCAGAACGGACCAGAACGGAACACTACAGACCAGTACGGAACACTATGGACAAGTACGGACCAGTACGGAGCAGTACGGACCAGTATGGACTGGTATGGATCAGTATGGACCACTACGGAGCAGTACGGACCAGTATGGACAAGTACGGACCAGTACGGACATGAACGGACCGCAACGGACCAGAACGGAGAGGAACGGACCGGTACGGACCGGTATGGACTGGTACGGACCGGTACGGACTGGAACGGACCGGTACGGATGGGTACGGACAGGTACGGACCGGTACGGATGGGTACGGCCCGTTATGGACCAGTACGGACCAGTACAGACCAGTACGGAGCAGTACGGCCCAGTATGGACCACTATGGACCATTACGGTCCAGTATGGCCAGTACGGAGCAGTACGGATCGGTACGGACCGGTATGGATCAGTACGGACCGGTATGGATCAGTACGGACCAATATGGACCAGTACGGATCAGTACGGATCGGTACGGACCAGTATGGATCAGTACGGAACACTATGGACCGGTACGGACCAGTACGGACCAGTACGGACCAGTACGGACCGGTATGGATCAGTATGGACCATTACGGACCAGTACGGACCAGTATGGACAAGTACGGACCAGTACGGACATGAACGGACCGCAACAGACCAGAACGGAGAGGAACGGACCGGTACGGACCGGTATGGACCGGTACGGACCGGAATGGACCGGTACGGAGGGGTACGGACAGGTACGGACCGCTACGGACCAGTATGGACAAGTACGGAACACTACGGACCAGTACGGAACACTACGGAACAGTATGGACCAGTACGGAGCAATACGGACCAGTACGGACCGGTACGGACCGGTATGGACCGGCATGGACTGGAACGGACCGGTACGGACGGGTATGGACCAGTATGGACCGGTACGGACGGGTACGGACCGGTATGGTCCGGTACAGACCGGAATGGACTGGTACGGACTGGTACGGACAGGTAAGGACCGGTACGGACCGGTACGGACCAGTATGGACCAGTACGGAACACTACGGACCAGTACGGAACACTATGGACAAGTACGGACCAGTACGGAACGGACCAGAACGGAGAGGAACGGACCGGTACGGACCAGAACGGACCAGAACGGACCGGTATGCACCGGTATGGACCAGTATGGACCAGTACGGACGAGTACGGCCCAGTATGGACCAGTACAGACCAGTACAAAACAGTACGGACCAGTACAGACCAGTACGGACCAGTACGGAACAATACGGCCCAGTATGGACCACTACGGACCATTACGGTCCAGTATGGCCAGTACGGATCAGTACGGACCAGTACGGACCAGTACAGATCAATACGGAACAGTACGGACCGGTATGGATCAGTACGGACCACTACGGACCAGTACGGACCAGTATGGATCACTATGGACAAGTACGGACCAGTACGGACCAGTATGGACCACTATGGACAAGTACGGACCAGTATGGACAAGTACGGACCAGTACGGACCAGTACGGACATGAACGGACCGCAACGGACCAGAATGGAGAGGAACGGACCGGTACGCAGCGGTATGGACCGGTACGGACCGGAACGGACCGGTACGGAGGGGTAGGACAGGTACAGACCGGTACGGACGGCTACGGACCGGTACGGACCAGAACGGACCGGTACGGACCGGTACGGAAAGGTAAGGACCAGTACAGACCGCTACGGACCAGTATGGCCAAGTTCGGAACACTACGGACCAGTACGGAACACTACGGAACAGTATGGACCAGTATGGAGCAATATGGACCAGTACGGACCGGTACGGACCGGTATGGACCGGCACGGACCGGAATGGACCGGTACGGACGGGTACGGACCGGTATGGACCGGTACGGACGGGTACTGACCGGTACGGACAGGTACGGACCGGAACAGACTGGTACGGACCGGTACGGACAGGTAAGGAACGGTAGGGACCGGTACAGACCAGTATGGACCAGTACGGAACACTACAGACCAGTACGGATCACTATGGACAAGTACGGACCAGTACGGACCAGTATGGTCCAGTATGGATCAGTGTGGACCACTACGGACCAGTACGGACCAGTATGGACAAGTACGGACAAGTACGGACATGAACGGACCGGAACGGACCAGAACGGAGAGGAACCGGCCGGTACGGTCAGGTATGGACCGGTACGGACCGTAACGGACCGGTACGGACGGGTACGGACCGGTATGGACCGGTACGGACGGGTACAGCCCAGTATGGACCAGTACGGACAAGTACAGACCAGTACGGAGAAGTACGGCCCAGAATGGACCACTACGAACCATTACGGTCCAGTATGGCCAGTACCGAACACTACGGAACAGTATGGACCAGTACGGATCAGTATGGACCTGTACGGACCAGTACAGACCAGTATGGACCAGTACGGAACACTACAGACCAGTACGGACCAGTACGGACCAGTACGGACCGGTATGGATCAGTATGGACCACTACGGACCAGTACGGAACAGTATGGACAAGTACGGACCAGTACGGAACAGTATGGACAAGTACAGACCAGTACGGACATGAACGGACCGGAACGGACCACAACGGAGAGGAACGGACCGGTACGGAGCGGTATGGACCGGTACGGACCACTAGGGACCAGTACGGACCAGAACGGACCAGTGCGTTCCTGTACAGACCAGTACGGACCAGTGCAGACCAGTACGGACCAGTAGGGACCAGTACGGACCAGTACCGACCAGTACAGACCAGTATGGACCAGTACGGACCAGTACGGACCAGTAGGGACCGGTACGAACCACTATGGACCAGTACGGAGCAGAAAGGACCAGTACGGACCACTATGGACCAGTACGCACCAGAACGGGACAGTACGGACCAGTACGGACCACTAGGGGGCAGTACGGAGCAGTACGGACCAGTATGGACAAGTACGGACCAGTACGGACCAGTATGGACCAGTACGGACAAGTACAGAGCAGTATGGACCAGTGCGGACCAGAACGGACCAGTACGGACCAGTATGGACGGGTATGGACCGGTACGGGCCAGTACAGACCAGTATGGAGCAGTACGGAGCAGTGTGGACCAGTATGGACCAATATGCACCAGTACAGACCAGTACTGACCAATATGGACCAGTACGGACCAGTACGGACCAGTATGGAACAGTATGGACCATTACGGCCCAGCACGGACCAATATGGACCAGTACGGAACAGTACGGACCAGTACGGACCAGTATGGACTAGTATGGACCAGTGCAGACGAGAACGGACCGGTACGGACCAGGATGGACCACTACGGACTAGTACGGAGCAGTACGGACCAATGCGGAGCAGTACGGACCAGAACAGACCAGTATGGACCAGTACGGACCAGTACGGACCAATACAGACCAGTACGGACCACTATGGACCAGAACGGACCAGAACGGAACACTACAGACCAGTACGGAACACTATGGACAAGTACGGACCAGTACGGAGCAGTACGGACCAGTATGGACTGGTATGGATCAGTATGGACCACTACGGAGCAGTACGGACCAGTATGGACAAGTACGGACCAGTACGGACATGAACGGACCGCAACGGACCAGAACGGAGAGGAACAGACCGGTACGGACCGGTATGGACCGGTACGGACTGGAACGGACCGGTACGGATGGGTACGGATGGGTACGGACAGGTACGGACCGGTGCGGATGGGTACGGCCCGTTATGGACCAGTACGGACCTGTACAGACCAGTACGGAGCAGTACGGCCCAGTATGGACCACTACGGACCATTACGGTCCAGTATGGCCAGTACGGAGCAGTACGGATCGGTACGGACCGGTATGGATCAGTACGGACCGGTATGGATCAGTACGGACCAGTATGGACCAGTACGGATCAGTACGGATCGGTACGGACCAGTATGGATCAGTACGGAACACTATGGACCGGTACGGACCAGTACGGACCAGTACGGACCAGTATGGACCGGTACGGATCAATATGGACCATTACGGACCAGTACGGACCAGTATGGACAAGTACGGACCAGTACGGACATGAACGGACCGCAACAGACCAGAACGGAGAGGAACGGACCGGTACGGACCGGTATGGACCGGTACGGACCGGAACGGACCGGAACGGACCGGTACGGAGGGGTACGGACAGGTACGGACCGGTACGGACGGGTACGGACCGGTACGGACCAGAACGGACCGCTACGGACCGGTACGGACAGGTAAGGACCAGTACAGACCGCTACGGACCAGTATGGACAAGTACGGAACACTACGGACCAGTACGGAACACTACGGAACAGTATGGACCAGTACGGAGCAATACGGACCAGTACGGACCGGTACGGACCGGTATGGACCGGTATGGACCGGAACGGACCGGTACGGACGGGTATGGACCAGTATGGACCGGTACGGACAGGTACGGACCGGTATGGTCCGGTACAGACCGGAATGGACTGGTACGGACTGGTATGGACAGGTAAGGACCGGTACGGACCGGTACGGACCAGTATGGACCAGTACGGAACACTACGGACCAGTACGGAACACTATGGACAAGTACGGACCAGTACGGAACGGACCAGAACGGAGAGGAACGGACCGGTATGGACCAGAACGGACCAGAACGGACCGGTATGCACCGGTATGGACCAGTATGGACCAGTACGGACGAGTACGGCCCAGTATGGACCAGTACAGACCAGTACAAAACAGTACGGACCAGTACAGACCAGTACGGACCAGTACGGACCAATACGGCCCAGTATGGACCACTACGGACCATTACGGTCCAGTATGGCCAGTACGGATCAGTACGGACCAGTACGGACCAGTACAGATCAATACGGAACAGTACGGACCGGTATGGATCAGTACGGACCACTACGGACCAGTACGGACCAGTATGGATCACTATGGACAAGTACGGACCAGTACGGACCAGTATGGACCACTATGGACAAGTACGGACCAGTATGGACAAGTACGGACCAGTACGGACCAGTACGGACATGAACGGACCAGAACGGACCAGAACGGAGAGGAACGGAGAGGAATGGACGGCTACGGACCGGTATGGACCGGTACGGACCGGAACGGACTGGTACGGAGGGGTACGGACAGGTACGGACCGGTACGGACGGGTACGGACCGGTACGGACAGGTACGGACCGGTACGGACCAGTATGGACCAGTACGGAACACTAGGGACCAATACGGAACACTATGGACAAGTACGGATCAGTACGGAACGGACCATAACGGAGAGGAACGGACCGGTACGGACCAGAACGGACCAGAACGGACCGGTATGCAGCGGTATGGACCAGTATGAACCAGTACGGACCAGTATGGACCAGTACGGACGAGTACGGCCCAGTATGGACCAGTACAGACCAGTACGGAACAGTACGGACCAGTACAGACCAGTACGAACCAGTACGGACCAGTACGGCCCAGTATGGACCACTACGGACCATTACGGTCCAGTATGGCCAGTACGGATCCGTACGGACCAGTACGGACCAGTACGGATCAGTACGGAACAGTACGGACCGGTATGGATCAGTACAGACCACTACGGACCAGAACGGACCAGTATGGATCACTATGGCCAAGTACGGACCAGTATGGACAAGTACGGACCAGTACGGACATGAACGGATCAGTACGGACCAGAACGGAGAGGAACGGACCGGTACGGACCGGTACGGACCGGTACGGACCAGTATGGACCGGTACGGACCGGAACGGACCGGTACGGAGGGGTACGGACAGGTACGGACCGGTACGGACAGGTAAGGAGCAGTACAGACAGGTACGGACCAGTATGGACAAGTACAGAACACTACGGACCAGTACGGAACAGTATGGACCAGTATGGAGCAATATGGACCAGTACGGACCGGTACGGACCGGTATGGACCGGCACGGACCGGAATGGACCGGTACGGACGGGTACGGACTGGTATGGACCGGTACGGACGGGTACTGACCGGTACGGACAGGTACGGACCGGAACGGACTGGTACGGACCGGTACGGACAGGTAAGGACCGGTAGGGACCGGTACGGACCAGTATGGACCAGTACGGAACACTACAGACCAGTACGGATCACTATGGACAAGTACGGACCAGTACGGACCAGTATGGACCAGTATGGATCAGTGTGGACCACTACGGACCAGTACGGCCCAGTATGGACAAGTACGGACCAGTATGGACAAGTATGGAACTGTACGGACATGAACGGACCGGAACGGACCAGAACGGAGAGGAACCGGCCGGTACGGACAGGTATGGACCGGTACGGACCGTAACGGAACGGTACGGACGGGTACGGACCGGTATGGACCGGTACGGACGGGTACGGCCCAGTATGGACCAGTACGGACCAGTACAGACCAGTACGGAGCAGTACGGCCCAGTATGGACCACTATGGACCATTACGGTCCAGTATGGCCAGTACCGAACACTACGGAACAGTATGGACCAGTACGGATCAGTACGGATCGGTACGGACCGGTATGGATCAGTACGGAACACTATGGACCGGTACGGACCAGTACGGACCAGTACGGACCAGTATGGACCGGTATGGATCAGTATGAACCACTACGGAGCAGTACGGAACAGTATGGACAAGTACGGAGCAGTACGGACATGAACGGACCAGAACGGACCACAACGGAGAGGAACGGACCGGTACGGAGCGGTATGGACCGGTACGGACCGGAACGGACCGGTAGAGACGGGTACGGACCGGTACGGACCGGAACGGACCGGTAAGGACCGGTACGGACCGGTACGGACCGGAACGGACAGGTACGGACCGGTAAGGACCGGTAAGGACCGGTACGGACCACTACGGACCATTATGGACCCGTATGGACCAGTACGGACCAGAACGGACCAGAACGGACCGGTACGGACCAGTACGGGCCAGAAAGGACCAGAACGGACCGGTCGGACCGGTACGGATGGGAGAGACTGGTGCTGACCAGTACGGACCAGTACGGACCCGTATGGACCAGTACGGACCAGAACGGACCAGAACGGACCGGTACGGACCAGTACGGGCCAGAAAGGACCAGAACGGACCGGTCGGACCAGTACGGATCGGTACAGACTGGTACTGACAAGTACGGACCAGTACGGACCAGTACGGAGCATTATGGACCGGCACGGACCGGTACAGACCAATACGGACCGGTACGGACCGGTACAGACCGGTACGGACCGGTACGGACCGGTACGGACCAGAACGGACCACTACGGACCATTACGGTCCAGTCTGGCCAGTACGGATCAGTACGGACCAGTACGGACCAGTACGGACCGGTCGGACCGGTACGGACCGGAATGGACCGGTACGGACCGGTAAGGACCGGTACGGACCGGAACGGACCGGTACGGACCGGAACGGACCGGTACGGACAAGTACGGACAAGTACGGACCAGTACGGACCAGTACGGACCGTATGGACCAGTACGGACCAGTATGGACCACTACGGACCATTACGGACTTGTATTGACCAGTACGGACTAGTACGGACCAGAACGGATCAGAACGGACCGGTACGGACCAGTACAGGCCAGAAAGGACCATAACGGACCGGTATGCACCAGTATGGACCACTACGGGGCAGTACAGACCAGTATGGAACCGTACGGACCCGTACGGACCAGTACGGACAAGTACGAACCAGTACGGACCAGTACGGACCTGTATGGACCAGTATGGACCAGTACGGACAAGTACGGACCAGTATGGACCATTACGGACCAGTACAGACCAGTACGGACCAATACAGACCAGTACGGACCAATACAGATTAGTACGGACCAGTACGGACCGGTAGGGACCGGTATGGACCAGTACGGACAAGTACGGACCAGTATGGACCAGTACAGACCAGTACAAAACAGTACGGACCAGTACAGACCAGTACGGACCAGTACGGACCAATACGGCCCAGTATGGACCCCTACGGACCATTACGGTCCAGTATGGCCAGTACGGATCAGTACGGACCAGTACGGACCAGTACAGATCAATACGGAACAGTACGGACCGGTATGGATCAGTACGGACCACTACGGACCAGTACGGACCAGTATGGATCACTATGGACAAGTACGGACCAGTACGGACCAGTATGGACCACTATGGACAAGTACGGACCAGTATGGACAAGTACGGACCAGTACGGACCAGTACGGACATGAACGGACCGCAACGGACCAGAATGGAGAGGAACGGACCGGTACGCAGCGGTATGGACCGGTACGGACCGGAACGGACCGGTACGGAGGGGTAGGACAGGTACAGACCGGTACGGACGGCTACGGACCGGTACGGACCAGAACGGACCGGTACGGACCGGTACGGAAAGGTAAGGACCAGTACAGACCGCTACGGACCAGTATGGACAAGTTCGGAACACTACGGACCAGTACGGAACACTACGGAACAGTATGGACCAGTACGGAGCAATATGGACCAGTACGGACCGGTACGGACCGGTATGGACCGGCACGGACCGGAATGGACCGGTACGGACGGGTACGGACCGGTATGGACCGGTACGGACGGGTACTGACCGGTACGGACAGGTACGGACCGGAACGGACTGGTACGGACCGGTACGGACAGGTAAGGAACGGTAGGGACCGGTACAGACCAGTATGGACCAGTACGGAACACTACAGACCAGTACGGATCATTATGGACAAGTACGGACCAGTACGGACCAGTATGGTCCAGTATGGATCAGTGTGGACCACTACGGACCAGTACGGACCAGTATGGACAAGTACGGACAAGTACGGACATGAACGGACCGGAACGGACCAGAACGGAGAGGAACCGGCCGGTACGGTCAGGTATGGACCGGTACGGACCGTAACGGACCGGTACGGACGGGTACGGACCGGTATGGACCGGTACGGACGGGTACAGCCCAGTATGGACCAGTACGGACAAGTACAGACCAGTACGGAGAAGTACGGCCCAGAATGGACCACTACGAACCATTACGGTCCAGTATGGCCAGTACCGAACACTACGGAACAGTATGGACCAGCACGGATCAGTATGGACCTGTACGGACCAGTACAGACCAGTATGGACCAGTACGGAACACTACAGACCAGTACGGACCAGTACGGACCAGTACGGACCGGTATGGATCAGTATGGACCACTACGGACCAGTACGGAACAGTATGGACAAGTACGGACCAGTACGGAACAGTATGGACAAGTACAGACCAGTACGGACATGAACGGACCGGAACGGACCACAACGGAGAGGAACGGACCGGTACGGAGCGGTATGGACCGGTACGGACCACTAGGGACCAGTACGGACCAGAACGGACCAGTGCGTTCCTGTACAGACCAGTACGGACCAGTGCAGACCAGTACGGACCAGTAGGGACCAGTACGGACCAGTACCGACCAGTACAGACCAGTATGGACCAGTACGGACCAGTACGGACCAGTAGGGACCGGTACGAACCACTATGGACCAGTACGGAGCAGAAAGGACCAGTACGGACCACTATGGACCAGTACGCACCAGAACGGGACAGTACGGACCAGTACGGACCACTAGGGGGCAGTACGGAGCAGTACGGACCAGTATGGACAAGTACGGACCAGTACGGACCAGTATGGACCAGTACGGACAAGTACAGAGCAGTATGGACCAGTGCGGACCAGAACGGACCAGTACGGACCAGTATGGACGGGTATGGACCGGTACGGGCCAGTACAGACCAGTATGGAGCAGTACGGAGCAGTGTGGACCAGTATGGACCAATATGCACCAGTACAGACCAGTACTGACCAATATGGACCAGTACGGACCAGTACGGACCAGTATGGAACAGTATGGACCATTACGGCCCAGCACGGACCAATATGGACCAGTACGGAACAGTACGGACCAGTACGGACCAGTATGGACTAGTATGGACCAGTGCAGACGAGAACGGACCGGTACGGACTAGGATGGACCACTACGGACTAGTACGGAGCAGTACGGACCAGTACGGACCAATACGGACCAGAACAGACCAGTATGGACCAGTACGGACCAGTACGGACCAATACAGACCAGTACGGACCACTATGGACCAGAACGGACCAGAACGGAACACTACAGACCAGTACGGAACACTATGGACAAGTACGGACCAGTACGGAGCAGTACGGACCAGTATGGACTGGTATGGATCAGTATGGACCACTACGGAGCAGTACGGACCAGTATGGACAAGTACGGACCAGTACGGACATGAACGGACCGCAACGGACCAGAACGGAGAGGAACGGACCGGTACGGACCGGTATGGACTGGTACGGACTGGTACGGACTGGAACGGACCGGTACGGATGGGTACGGACAGGTACGGACCGGTACGGATGGGTACGGCCCGTTATGGACCAGTACGGACCAGTACAGACCAGTACGGAGCAGTACGGCCCAGTATGGACCACTATGGACCATTACGGTCCAGTATGGCCAGTACGGAGCAGTACGGATCGGTACGGACCGGTATGGATCAGTACGGACCGGTATGGATCAGTACGGACCAGTATGGACCAGTACGGATCAGTACGGATCGGTACGGACCAGTATGGATCAGTACAGAACACTATGGACCGGTACGGACCAGTACGGACCAGTACGGACCAGTATGGACCGGTATGGATCAGTATGGACCATTACGGACCAGTACGGACCAGTATGGACAAGTACGGACCAGTACGGACATGAACGGACCGCAACAGACCAGAACGGAGAGGAACGGACCGGTACGGACCGGTATGGACCGGTACGGACCGGAACGGACCGGTACGGAGGGGTACGGACAGGTACGGACCGGTACGGACGGGTACGGACCGGTACGGACCAGAACGGACCGGTACGGACCGGTACGGACAGGTAAGGACCAGTACAGACCGCTACGGACCAGTATGGACAAGTACGGAACACTACGGACCAGTACGGAACACTACGGAACAGTATGGACCAGTACGGAGCAATACGGACCAGTACGGACCGGTACGGACCGGTATGCACCGGCATGGACCGGAACGGACCGGTACGGACGGGTATGGACCAGTATGGACCGGTACGGACGGGTACGGACCGGTATGGTCCGGTACAGACCGGAATGGACTGGTACGGACTGGTACGGACAGGTAAGGACCGGTACGGACCGGTACGGACCAGTATGGACCAGTACGGAACACTACGGACCAGAACGGAACACTATGGACAAGTACGGACCAGTACGGAACGGACCAGAACGGAGAGGAACGGACCGGTACGGACCAGAACGGACCAGAACGGACCGGTATGCACCGGTATGGACCAGTATGGACCAGTACGGACGAGTACGGCCCAGTATGGACCAGTACAGACCAGTACAAAACAGTACGGACCAGTACAGACCAGTACGGACCAGTACGGACCAATACGGCCCAGTATGGACCACTACGGACCATTACGGTCCAGTATGGCCAGTACGGATCAGTACGGACCAGTACGGACCAGTACAGATCAATACGGAACAGTACGGACCGGTATGGATCAGTACGGACCAGTACGGACCAGTACGGACCAGTATGGATCACTATGGACAAGTACGGACCAGTACGGACCAGTATGGACCACTATGGACAAGTACGGACCAGTATGGACAAGTACGGACCAGTACGGACCAGTACGGACATGAACGGACCAGAACGGACCGGAACGGAGAGGAACGGAGAGGAATGGACGGGTACGGACCGGTATGGACCGGTACGGACCGGAACGGACTGGTACGGAGGGGTACGGACAGGTACGGACCGGTACGGACGGGTACGGACCGGTACGGACAGGTACGGACCGGTACGGACCAGTATGGACCAGTACGGAACACTACGGACCAATACGGAACACTATGGACAAGTACGGATCAGTACGGAACGGACCATAACGGAGAGGAACGGACCGGTACGGACCAGAACGGAGAGGAGCGGACCGGTATGCAGCGGTATGGACCAGTATGAACCAGTACGGACCAGTATGGACCAGTACGGACGAGTACGGCCCAGTATGGACCAGTACAGACCAGTACGGAACAGTACGGACCAGTACAGACCAGTACGAACCAGTACGGACCAGTACGGCCCAGTATGGACCACTACGGACCATTACGGTCCAGTATGGCCAGTACGGATCCGTACGGACCAGTACGGACCAGTACGGATCAGTACGGAACAGTACGGACCAGTATGGATCAGTACAGACCACTACGGACCAGAACGGACCAGTATGGATCACTATGGCCAAGTACGGACCAGTATGGACAAGTACGGACCAGTACGGACATGAACGGATCAGTACGGACCAGAACGGAGAGGAACGGACCGGTACGGACCGGTACGGACCGGTACGGACCGGAACGGACCAGAACGGACCAGTACGGACCGGTACGGACAGGTAAGGACCAGTACAGACCGGTACGGACCAGTATGGACCAGTACGGAACACTACAGACCAGTACGGATCACTATGGACAAGTACGGACCAGTACGGACCAGTATGGACCAGTATGGATCAGTGTGGACCACTACGGACCAGTACGGCCCAGTATGGACAAGTACGGACCAGTATGGACAAGTATGGAACTGTACGGACATGAACGGACCGGAACGGACCAGAACGGAGAGGAACCGGCCGGTACGGACAGGTATGGACCGGTACGGACCGTAACGGAACGGTACGGACGGGTACGGACCGGTATGGACCGGTACGGACGGGTACGGCCCAGTATGGACCAGTACGGACCAGTACAGACCAGTACGGAGCAGTACGGCCCAGTATGGACCACTACGAACCATTACGGTCCAGTATGGCCAGTACCGAACACTACGGAACAGTATGGACCAGTACGGATCAGTACGGATCGGTACGGACCGGTATGGATCAGTACGGAACACTATGGACCGGTACGGACCAGTACGGACCAGTACGGACCAGTATGGACCGGTATGGATCAGTATGAACCACTACGGAGCAGTACGGAACAGTATGGACAAGTACGGAGCAGTACGGACATGAACGGACCAGAACGGACCACAACGGAGAGGAACGGACCGGTACGGAGCGGTATGGACCGGTACGGACCGGAACGGACCGGTAGAGACGGGTACGGACCGGTACGGACCGGAACGGACCGGTAAGGACCGGTACGGACCGGTACGGACCGGAACGGACAGGTACGGACCGGTAAGGACCGGTAAGGACCGGTACGGACCACTACGGACCATTACGGACCCGTATGGACCAGTACGGACCAGAACGGACCAGAACGGACCGGTACGGACCAGTACGGGCCAGAAAGGACCAGAACGGACCGGTCGGACCGGTACGGATGGGAGAGACTGGTGCTGACCAGTACGGACCAGTACGGACCCGTATGGACCAGTACGGACCAGAACGGACCAGAACGGACCGGTACGGACCAGTACGGGCCAGAAAGGACCAGAACGGACCGGTCGGACCAGTACGGATCGGTACAGACTGGTACTGACAAGTACGGACCAGTACGGACCAGTACGGAGCATTATGGACCGGCACGGACCGGTACAGACCAATACGGACCGGTACGGACCGGTACAGACCGGTACGGACCGGTACGGACCGGTACGGACCGGTACGGACCAGAACGGACCACTACGGACCATTACGGTCCAGTCTGGCCAGTACGGATCAGTACGGACCAGTACGGACCAGTACGGACCGGTCGGACCGGTACGGACCGGAATGGACCGGTACGGACCGGTAAGGACCGGTACGGACCGGAACGGACCGGTACGGACCGGAACGGACCGGTACGGACAAGTACGGACAAGTACGGACCAGTACGGACCGGTACGGACCGTATGGACCAGTACGGACCAGTATGGACCACTACGGACCATTACGGACTTGTATTGACCAGTACGGACTAGTACGGACCAGAACGGATCAGAACGGACCGGTACGGACCAGTACAGGCCAGAAAGGACCATAACGGACCGGTATGCACCAGTATGGACCACTACGGGGCAGTACAGACCAGTATGGAACCGTACGGACCCGTACGGACCAGTACGGACAAGTACGAACCAGTACGGACCAGTACGGACCTGTATGGACCAGTATGGACCAGTACGGACAAGTACGGACCAGTATGGACCATTACGGACCAGTACAGACCAGTACGGACCAATACAGACCAGTACGGACCAATACAGATTAGTACGGACCAGTACGGACCGGTAGGGACCGGTATGGACCAGTACGGACAAGTACAAACCAGTATGGACCAGTACAGACCAGTACAAAACAGTACGGACCAGTACAGACCAGTACGGACCAGTACGGACCAATACGGCCCAGTATGGACCCCTACGGACCATTACGGTCCAGTATGGCCAGTACGGATCAGTACGGACCAGTACGGACCAGTACAGATCAATACGGAACAGTACGGACCGGTATGGATCAGTACGGACCACTACGGACCAGTACGGACCAGTATGGATCACTATGGACAAGTACGGACCAGTACGGACCAGTATGGACCACTATGGACAAGTACGGACCAGTATGGACAAGTACGGACCAGTACGGACCAGTACGGACATGAACGGACCGCAACGGACCAGAATGGAGAGGAACGGACCGGTACGCAGCGGTATGGACCGGTACGGACCGGAACGGACCGGTACGGAGGGGTAGGACAGGTACAGACCGGTACGGACGGCTACGGACCGGTACGGACCAGAACGGACCGGTACGGACCGGTACGGAAAGGTAAGGACCAGTACAGACCGCTACGGACCAGTATGGACAAGTTCGGAACACTACGGACCAGTACGGAACACTACGGAACAGTATGGACCAGTATGGAGCAATATGGACCAGTACGGACCGGTACGGACCGGTATGGACCGGCACGGACCGGAATGGACCGGTACGGACGGGTACGGACCGGTATGGACCGGTACGGACGGGTACTGACCGGTACGGACAGGTACGGACCGGAACGGACTGGTACGGACCGGTACGGACAGGTAAGGAACGGTAGGGACCGGTACAGACCAGTATGGACCAGTACGGAACACTACAGACCAGTACGGATCACTATGGACAAGTACGGACCAGTACGGACCAGTATGGTCCAGTATGGATCAGTGTGGACCACTACGGACCAGTACGGACCAGTATGGACAAGTACGGACAAGTACGGACATGAACGGACCGGAACGGACCAGAACGGAGAGGAACCGGCCGGTACGGTCAGGTATGGACCGGTACGGACCGTAACGGACCGGTACGGACGGGTACGGACCGGTATGGACCGGTACGGACGGGTACAGCCCAGTATGGACCAGTACGGACAAGTACAGACCAGTACGGAGAAGTACGGCCCAGAATGGACCACTACGAACCATTACGGTCCAGTATGGCCAGTACCGAACACTACGGAACAGTATGGACCAGTACGGATCAGTATGGACCTGTACGGACCAGTACAGACCAGTATGGACCAGTACGGAACACTACAGACCAGTACGGACCAGTACGGACCAGTACGGACCGGTATGGATCAGTATGGACCACTACGGACCAGTACGGAACAGTATGGACAAGTACGGACCAGTACGGAACAGTATGGACAAGTACAGACCAGTACGGACATGAACGGACCGGAACGGACCACAACGGAGAGGAACGGACCGGTACGGAGCGGTATGGACCGGTACGGACCACTAGGGACCAGTACGGACCAGAACGGACCAGTGCGTTCCTGTACAGACCAGTACGGACCAGTGCAGACCAGTACGGACCAGTAGGGACCAGTACGGACCAGTACCGACCAGTACAGACCAGTATGGACCAGTACGGACCAGTACGGACCAGTAGGGACCGGTACGAACCACTATGGACCAGTACGGAGCAGAAAGGACCAGTACGGACCACTATGGACCAGTACGCACCAGAACGGGACAGTACGGACCAGTACGGACCACTAGGGGGCAGTACGGAGCAGTACGGACCAGTATGGACAAGTACGGACCAGTACGGACCAGTATGGACCAGTACGGACAAGTACAGAGCAGTATGGACCAGTGCGGACCAGAACGGACCAGTACGGACCAGTATGGACGGGTATGGACCGGTACGGGCCAGTACAGACCAGTATGGAGCAGTACGGAGCAGTGTGGACCAGTATGGACCAATATGCACCAGTACAGACCAGTACTGACCAATATGGACCAGTACGGACCAGTACGGACCAGTATGGAACAGTATGGACCATTACGGCCCAGCACGGACCAATATGGACCAGTACGGAACAGTACGGACCAGTACGGACCAGTATGGACTAGTATGGACCAGTGCAGACGAGAACGGACCGGTACGGACCAGGATGGACCACTACGGACTAGTACGGAGCAGTACGGACCAGTACGGACCAATACGGACCAGAACAGACCAGTATGGACCAGTACGGACCAGTACGGACCAATACAGACCAGTACGGACCACTATGGACCAGAACGGACCAGAACGGAACACTACAGACCAGTACGGAACACTATGGACAAGTACGGACCAGTACGGAGCAGTACGGACCAGTATGGACTGGTATGGATCAGTATGGACCACTACGGAGCAGTACGGACCAGTATGGACAAGTACGGACCAGTACGGACATGAACGGACCGCAACGGACCAGAACGGAGAGGAACGGACCGGTACGGACCGGTATGGACTGGTACGGACTGGTACGGACTGGAACGGACCGGTACGGATGGGTACGGACAGGTACGGACCGGTACGGATGGGTACGGCCCGTTATGGACCAGTACGGACCAGTACAGACCAGTACGGAGCAGTACGGCCCAGTATGGACCACTATGGACCATTACGGTCCAGTATGGCCAGTACGGAGCAGTACGGATCGGTACGGACCGGTATGGATCAGTACGGACCGGTATGGATCAGTACGGACCAGTATGGACCAGTACGGATCAGTACGGATCGGTACGGACCAGTATGGATCAGTACGGAACACTATGGACCGGTACGGACCAGTACGGACCAGTACGGACCAGTATGGACCGGTATGGATCAGTATGGACCATTACGGACCAGTACGGACCAGTATGGACAAGTACGGACCAGTACGGACATGAACGGACCGCAACAGACCACAACGGAGAGGAACGGACCGGTACGGACCGGTACGGACCGTACGGACCGTATGGACCAGTACGGAACACTACGGACCAGAACGGAACACTATGGACAAGTACGGACCAGTACGGAACGGACCAGAACGGAGAGGAACGGACCGGTACGGACCAGAACGGACCAGAACGGACCGGTATGCACCGGTATGGACCAGTATGGACCAGTACGGACGAGTACGGCCCAGTATGGACCAGTACAGACCAGTACAAAACAGTACGGACCAGTACAGACCAGTACGGACCAGTACGGACCAATACGGCCCAGTATGGACCACTACGGACCATTACGGTCCAGTATGGCCAGTACGGATCAGTACGGACCAGTACGGACCAGTACAGATCAATACGGAACAGTACGGACCGGTATGGATCAGTACGGACCAGTACGGACCAGTACGGACCAGTATGGATCACTATGGACAAGTACGGACCAGTACGGACCAGTATGGACCACTATGGACAAGTACGGACCAGTATGGACAAGTACGGACCAGTACGGACCAGTACGGACATGAACGGACCAGAACGGACCGGAACGGAGAGGAACGGAGAGGAATGGACGGGTACGGACCGGTATGGACCGGTACGGACCGGAACGGACTGGTACGGAGGGGTACGGACAGGTACGGACCGGTACGGACGGGTACGGACCGGTACGGACAGGTACGGACCGGTACGGACCAGTATGGACCAGTACGGAACACTACGGACCAATACGGAACACTATGGACAAGTACGGATCAGTACGGAACGGACCATAACGGAGAGGAACGGACCGGTACGGACCAGAACGGAGAGGAGCGGACCGGTATGCAGCGGTATGGACCAGTATGAACCAGTACGGACCAGTATGGACCAGTACGGACGAGTACGGCCCAGTATGGACCAGTACAGACCAGTACGGAACAGTACGGACCAGTACAGACCAGTACGAACCAGTACGGACCAGTACGGCCCAGTATGGACCACTACGGACCATTACGGTCCAGTATGGCCAGTACGGATCCGTACGGACCAGTACGGACCAGTACGGATCAGTACGGAACAGTACGGACCAGTATGGATCAGTACAGACCACTACGGACCAGAACGGACCAGTATGGATCACTATGGCCAAGTACGGACCAGTATGGACAAGTACGGACCAGTACGGACATGAACGGATCAGTACGGACCAGAACGGAGAGGAACGGACCGGTACGGACCGGTACGGACCGGTACGGACCGGAACGGACCAGAACGGACCAGTACGGACCGGTACGGACAGGTAAGGACCAGTACAGACCGGTACGGACCAGTATGGACCAGTACGGAACACTACAGACCAGTACGGATCACTATGGACAAGTACGGACCAGTACGGACCAGTATGGACCAGTATGGATCAGTGTGGACCACTACGGACCAGTACGGCCCAGTATGGACAAGTACGGACCAGTATGGACAAGTATGGAACTGTACGGACATGAACGGACCGGAACGGACCAGAACGGAGAGGAACCGGCCGGTACGGACAGGTATGGACCGGTACGGACCGTAACGGAACGGTACGGACGGGTACGGACCGGTATGGACCGGTACGGACGGGTACGGCCCAGTATGGACCAGTACGGACCAGTACAGACCAGTACGGAGCAGTACGGCCCAGTATGGACCACTACGAACCATTACGGTCCAGTATGGCCAGTACCGAACACTACGGAACAGTATGGACCAGTACGGATCAGTACGGATCGGTACGGACCGGTATGGATCAGTACGGAACACTATGGACCGGTACGGACCAGTACGGACCAGTACGGACCAGTATGGACCGGTATGGATCAGTATGAACCACTACGGAGCAGTACGGAACAGTATGGACAAGTACGGAGCAGTACGGACATGAACGGACCAGAACGGACCACAACGGAGAGGAACGGACCGGTACGGAGCGGTATGGACCGGTACGGACCGGAACGGACCGGTAGAGACGGGTACGGACCGGTACGGACCGGAACGGACCGGTAAGGACCGGTACGGACCGGTACGGACCGGAACGGACAGGTACGGACCGGTAAGGACCGGTAAGGACCGGTACGGACCACTACGGACCATTACGGACCCGTATGGACCAGTACGGACCAGAACGGACCAGAACGGACCGGTACGGACCAGTACGGGCCAGAAAGGACCAGAACGGACCGGTCGGACCGGTACGGATGGGAGAGACTGGTGCTGACCAGTACGGACCAGTACGGACCCGTATGGACCAGTACGGACCAGAACGGACCAGAACGGACCGGTACGGACCAGTACGGGCCAGAAAGGACCAGAACGGACCGGTCGGACCAGTACGGATCGGTACAGACTGGTACTGACAAGTACGGACCAGTACGGACCAGTACGGAGCATTATGGACCGGCACGGACCGGTACAGACCAATACGGACCGGTACGGACCGGTACAGACCGGTACGGACCGGTACGGACCGGTACGGACCGGTACGGACCAGAACGGACCACTACGGACCATTACGGTCCAGTCTGGCCAGTACGGATCAGTACGGACCAGTACGGACCAGTACGGACCGGTCGGACCGGTACGGACCGGAATGGACCGGTACGGACCGGTAAGGACCGGTACGGACCGGAACGGACCGGTACGGACCGGAACGGACCGGTACGGACAAGTACGGACAAGTACGGACCAGTACGGACCGGTACGGACCGTATGGACCAGTACGGACCAGTATGGACCACTACGGACCATTACGGACTTGTATTGACCAGTACGGACTAGTACGGACCAGAACGGATCAGAACGGACCGGTACGGACCAGTACAGGCCAGAAAGGACCATAACGGACCGGTATGCACCAGTATGGACCACTACGGGGCAGTACAGACCAGTATGGAACCGTACGGACCCGTACGGACCAGTACGGACAAGTACGAACCAGTACGGACCAGTACGGACCTGTATGGACCAGTATGGACCAGTACGGACAAGTACGGACCAGTATGGACCATTACGGACCAGTACAGACCAGTACGGACCAATACAGACCAGTACGGACCAATACAGATTAGTACGGACCAGTACGGACCGGTAGGGACCGGTATGGACCAGTACGGACAAGTACAAACCAGTATGGACCAGTACAGACCAGTACAAAACAGTACGGACCAGTACAGACCAGTACGGACCAGTACGGACCAATACGGCCCAGTATGGACCCCTACGGACCATTACGGTCCAGTATGGCCAGTACGGATCAGTACGGACCAGTACGGACCAGTACAGATCAATACGGAACAGTACGGACCGGTATGGATCAGTACGGACCACTACGGACCAGTACGGACCAGTATGGATCACTATGGACAAGTACGGACCAGTACGGACCAGTATGGACCACTATGGACAAGTACGGACCAGTATGGACAAGTACGGACCAGTACGGACCAGTACGGACATGAACGGACCGCAACGGACCAGAATGGAGAGGAACGGACCGGTACGCAGCGGTATGGACCGGTACGGACCGGAACGGACCGGTACGGAGGGGTAGGACAGGTACAGACCGGTACGGACGGCTACGGACCGGTACGGACCAGAACGGACCGGTACGGACCGGTACGGAAAGGTAAGGACCAGTACAGACCGCTACGGACCAGTATGGACAAGTTCGGAACACTACGGACCAGTACGGAACACTACGGAACAGTATGGACCAGTATGGAGCAATATGGACCAGTACGGACCGGTACGGACCGGTATGGACCGGCACGGACCGGAATGGACCGGTACGGACGGGTACGGACCGGTATGGACCGGTACGGACGGGTACTGACCGGTACGGACAGGTACGGACCGGAACGGACTGGTACGGACCGGTACGGACAGGTAAGGAACGGTAGGGACCGGTACAGACCAGTATGGACCAGTACGGAACACTACAGACCAGTACGGATCACTATGGACAAGTACGGACCAGTACGGACCAGTATGGTCCAGTATGGATCAGTGTGGACCACTACGGACCAGTACGGACCAGTATGGACAAGTACGGACAAGTACGGACATGAACGGACCGGAACGGACCAGAACGGAGAGGAACCGGCCGGTACGGTCAGGTATGGACCGGTACGGACCGTAACGGACCGGTACGGACGGGTACGGACCGGTATGGACCGGTACGGACGGGTACAGCCCAGTATGGACCAGTACGGACAAGTACAGACCAGTACGGAGAAGTACGGCCCAGAATGGACCACTACGAACCATTACGGTCCAGTATGGCCAGTACCGAACACTACGGAACAGTATGGACCAGTACGGATCAGTATGGACCTGTACGGACCAGTACAGACCAGTATGGACCAGTACGGAACACTACAGACCAGTACGGACCAGTACGGACCAGTACGGACCGGTATGGATCAGTATGGACCACTACGGACCAGTACGGCCCAGTATGGACAAGTACGGACCAGTACGGAACAGTATGGACAAGTACAGACCAGTACGGACATGAACGGACCGGAACGGACCACAACGGAGAGGAACGGACCGGTACGGAGCGGTATGGACCGGTACGGACAAGTACAAACCAGTATGGACCAGTACAGACCAGTACAAAACAGTACGGACCAGTACAGACCAGTACGGACCAGTACGGACCAATACGGCCCAGTATGGACCCCTACGGACCATTACGGTCCAGTATGGCCAGTACGGATCAGTACGGACCAGTACGGACCAGTACAGATCAATACGGAACAGTACGGACCGGTATGGATCAGTACGGACCACTACGGACCAGTACGGACCAGTATGGATCACTATGGACAAGTACGGACCAGTACGGACCAGTATGGACCACTATGGACAAGTACGGACCAGTATGGACAAGTACGGACCAGTACGGACCAGTACGGACATGAACGGACCGCAACGGACCAGAATGGAGAGGAACGGACCGGTACGCAGCGGTATGGACCGGTACGGACCGGAACGGACCGGTACGGAGGGGTAGGACAGGTACAGACCGGTACGGACGGCTACGGACCGGTACGGACCAGAACGGACCGGTACGGACCGGTACGGAAAGGTAAGGACCAGTACAGACCGCTACGGACCAGTATGGACAAGTTCGGAACACTACGGACCAGTACGGAACACTACGGAACAGTATGGACCAGTATGGAGCAATATGGACCAGTACGGACCGGTACGGACCGGTATGGACCGGCACGGACCGGAATGGACCGGTACGGACGGGTACGGACCGGTATGGACCGGTACGGACGGGTACTGACCGGTACGGACAGGTACGGACCGGAACGGACTGGTACGGACCGGTACGGACAGGTAAGGAACGGTAGGGACCGGTACAGACCAGTATGGACCAGTACGGAACACTACAGACCAGTACGGATCACTATGGACAAGTACGGACCAGTACGGACCAGTATGGTCCAGTATGGATCAGTGTGGACCACTACGGACCAGTACGGACCAGTATGGACAAGTACGGACAAGTACGGACATGAACGGACCGGAACGGACCAGAACGGAGAGGAACCGGCCGGTACGGTCAGGTATGGACCGGTACGGACCGTAACGGACCGGTACGGACGGGTACGGACCGGTATGGACCGGTACGGACGGGTACAGCCCAGTATGGACCAGTACGGACAAGTACAGACCAGTACGGAGAAGTACGGCCCAGAATGGACCACTACGAACCATTACGGTCCAGTATGGCCACTACCGAACACTACGGAACAGTATGGACCAGTACGGATCAGTATGGACCTGTACGGACCAGTACAGACCAGTATGGACCAGTACGGAACACTACAGACCAGTACGGACCAGTACGGACCAGTACGGACCGGTATGGATCAGTATGGACCACTACGGACCAGTACGGCCCAGTATGGACAAGTACGGACCAGTACGGAACAGTATGGACAAGTACAGACCAGTACGGACATGAACGGACCGGAACGGACCACAACGGAGAGGAACGGACCGGTACGGAGCGGTATGGACCGGTACGGACCACTAGGGACCAGTACGGACCAGAACGGACCAGTGCGTTCCTGTACAGACCAGTACGGACCAGTGCAGACCAGTACGGACCAGTAGGGACCAGTACGGACCAGTACCGACCAGTACAGACCAGTATGGACCAGTACGGACCAGTACGGACCAGTAGGGACCGGTACGAACCACTATGGACCAGTACGGAGCAGAAAGGACCAGTACGGACCACTATGGACCAGTACGCACCAGAACGGGACAGTACGGACCAGTACGGACCACTAGGGGGCAGTACGGAGCAGTACGGACCAGTATGGACAAGTACGGACCAGTACGGACCAGTATGGACCAGTACGGACAAGTACAGAGCAGTATGGACCAGTGCGGACCAGAACGGACCAGTACGGACCAGTATGGACGGGTATGGACCGGTACGGGCCAGTACAGACCAGTATGGAGCAGTACGGAGCAGTGTGGACCAGTATGGACCAATATGCACCAGTACAGACCAGTACTGACCAATATGGACCAGTACGGACCAGTACGGACCAGTATGGAACAGTATGGACCATTACGGCCCAGCACGGACCAATATGGACCAGTACGGAACAGTACGGACCAGTACGGACCAGTATGGACTAGTATGGACCAGTGCAGACGAGAACGGACCGGTACGGACCAGGATGGACCACTACGGACTAGTACGGAGCAGTACGGACCAATGCGGAGCAGTACGGACCAGAACAGACCAGTATGGACCAGTACGGACCAGTACAGACCAATACAGACCAGTACGGACCACTATGGACCAGAACGGACCAGAACGGAACACTACAGACCAGTACGGAACACTATGGACAAGTACGGACCAGTACGGAGCAGTACGGACCAGTATGGACTGGTATGGATCAGTATGGACCACTACGGAGCAGTACGGACCAGTATGGACAAGTACGGACCAGTACGGACATGAACGGACCGCAACGGACCAGAACGGAGAGGAACGGACCGGTACGGACCGGTATGGACTGGTACGGACTGGTACGGACTGGAACGGACCGGTACGGATGGGTACGGACAGGTACGGACCGGTACGGATGGGTACGGCCCGTTATGGACCAGTACGGACCAGTACAGAGCAGTACGGAGCAGTACGGCCCAGTATGGACCACTATGGACCATTACGGTCCAGTATGGCCAGTACGGAGCAGTACGGATCGGTACGGACCGGTATGGATCAGTACGGACCGGTATGGATCAGTACGGACCAGTATGGACCAGTACGGATCAGTACGGATCGGTACGGACCAGTATGGATCAGTACGGAACACTATGGACCGGTACGGACCAGTACGGACCAGTACGGACCAGTATGGACCGGTATGGATCAGTATGGACCATTACGGACCAGTACGGACCAGTATGGACAAGTACGGACCAGTACGGACATGAACGGACCGCAACAGACCAGAACGGAGAGGAACGGACCGGTACGGACCGGTATGGACCGGTACGGACCGGAACGGACCGGTACGGAGGGGTACGGACAGGTACGGACCGGTACGGACGGGTACGGACCGGTACGGACCAGAACGGACCGGTACGGACCGGTACGGACAGGTAAGGACCAGTACAGACCGCTACGGACCAGTATGGACAAGTACGGAACACTACGGACCAGTACGGAACACTACGGAACAGTATGGACCAGTACGGAGCAATACGGACCAGTACGGACCGGTACGGACCGGTATGGACCGGCATGGACCGGAACGGACCGGTACGGACGGGTATGGACCAGTATGGACCGGTACGGACGGGTACGGACCGGTATGGTCCGGTACAGACCGGAATGGACTGGTACGGACTGGTACGGACAGGTAAGGACCGGTACGGACCGGTACGGACCAGTATGGACCAGTACGGAACAGTACGGACCAGTACGGAACACTATGGACAAGTACGGACCAGTACGGAACGGACCAGAACGGAGAGGAACGGACCGGTACGGACCAGAACGGACCAGAACGGACCGGTATGCACCGGTATGGACCAGTATGGACCAGTACGGACGAGTACGGCCCAGTATGGACCAGTACAGACCAGTACAAAACAGTACGGACCAGTACAGACCAGTACGGACCAGTACGGACCAATACGGCCCAGTATGGACCACTACGGACCATTACGGTCCAGTATGGCCAGTACGGATCAGTACGGACCAGTACGGACCAGTACAGATCAATACGGAACAGTACGGACCGGTATGGATCAGTACGGACCAGTACGGACCAGTACGGACCAGTATGGATCACTATGGACAAGTACGGACCAGTACGGACCAGTATGGACCACTATGGACAAGTACGGACCAGTATGGACAAGTACGGACCAGTACGGACCAGTACGGACATGAACGGACCAGAACGGACCGGAACGGAGAGGAACGGAGAGGAATGGACGGGTACGGACCGGTATGGACCGGTACGGACCGGAACGGACTGGTACGGAGGGGTACGGACAGGTACGGACCGGTACGGACGGGTACGGACCGGTACGGACAGGTACGGACCGGTACGGACCAGTATGGACCAGTACGGAACACTACGGACCAATACGGAACACTATGGACAAGTACGGATCAGTACGGAACGGACCATAACGGAGAGGAACGGACCGGTACGGACCAGAACGGAGAGGAGCGGACCGGTATGCAGCGGTATGGACCAGTATGAACCAGTACGGACCAGTATGGACCAGTACGGACGAGTACGGCCCAGTATGGACCAGTACAGACCAGTACGGAACAGTACGGACCAGTACAGACCAGTACGAACCAGTACGGACCAGTACGGCCCAGTATGGACCACTACGGACCATTACGGTCCAGTATGGCCAGTACGGATCCGTACGGACCAGTACGGACCAGTACGGATCAGTACGGAACAGTACGGACCGGTATGGATCAGTACAGACCACTACGGACCAGAACGGACCAGTATGGATCACTATGGCCAAGTACGGACCAGTATGGACAAGTACGGACCAGTACGGACATGAACGGATCAGTACGGACCAGAACGGAGAGGAACGGACCGGTACGGACCGGTACGGACCGGTACGGACCGTATGGACCAGTACGGACCAGTATGGACCACTACGGACCATTACGGACTTGTATTGACCAGTACGGACTAGTACGGACCAGAACGGATCAGAACGGACCGGTACGGACCAGTACAGGCCAGAAAGGACCATAACGGACCGGTATGCACCAGTATGGACCACTACGGGGCAGTACAGACCAGTATGGAACCGTACGGACCCGTACGGACCAGTACGGACAAGTACGAACCAGTACGGACCAGTACGGACCTGTATGGACCAGTATGGACCAGTACGGACAAGTACGGACCAGTATGGACCATTACGGACCAGTACAGACCAGTACGGACCAATACAGATTAGTACGGACCAGTACGGACCGGTAGGGACCGGTATGGACCAGTACGGACAAGTACGGACCAGTATGGACCAGTACAGACCAGTACAAAACAGTACGGACCAGTACGGACCAGTACGGACCAATACGGCCCAGTATGGACCCCTACGGACCATTACGGTCCAGTATGGCCAGTACGGATCAGTACGGACCAGTACGGACCAGTACAGATCAATACGGAACAGTACGGACCGGTATGGATCAGTACGGACCACTACGGACCAGTACGGACCAGTATGGATCACTATGGACAAGTACGGACCAGTACGGACCAGTATGGACCACTATGGACAAGTACGGACCAGTATGGACAAGTACGGACCAGTACGGACCAGTACGGACATGAACGGACCGCAACGGACCAGAATGGAGAGGAACGGACCGGTACGCAGCGGTATGGACCGGTACGGACCGGAACGGACCGGTACGGAGGGGTAGGACAGGTACAGACCGGTACGGACGGCTACGGACCGGTACGGACCAGAACGGACCGGTACGGACCGGTACGGAAAGGTAAGGACCAGTACAGACCGCTACGGACCAGTATGGACAAGTTCGGAACACTACGGACCAGTACGGAACACTACGGAACAGTATGGACCAGTATGGAGCAATATGGACCAGTACGGACCGGTACGGACCGGTATGGACCGGCACGGACCGGAATGGACCGGTACGGACGGGTACGGACCGGTATGGACCGGTACGGACGGGTACTGACCGGTACGGACAGGTACGGACCGGAACGGACTGGTACGGACCGGTACGGACAGGTAAGGAACGGTAGGGACCGGTACAGACCAGTATGGACCAGTACGGAACACTACAGACCAGTACGGATCACTATGGACAAGTACGGACCAGTACGGACCAGTATGGTCCAGTATGGATCAGTGTGGACCACTACGGACCAGTACGGACCAGTATGGACAAGTACGGACAAGTACGGACATGAACGGACCGGAACGGACCAGAACGGAGAGGAACCGGCCGGTACGGTCAGGTATGGACCGGTACGGACCGTAACGGACCGGTACGGACGGGTACGGACCGGTATGGACCGGTACGGACGGGTACAGCCCAGTATGGACCAGTACGGACAAGTACAGACCAGTACGGAGAAGTACGGCCCAGAATGGACCACTACGAACCATTACGGTCCAGTATGGCCAGTACCGAACACTACGGAACAGTATGGACCAGTACGGATCAGTATGGACCTGTACGGACCAGTACAGACCAGTATGGACCAGTACGGAACACTACAGACCAGTACGGACCAGTACGGACCAGTACGGACCGGTATGGATCAGTATGGACCACTACGGACCAGTACGGAACAGTATGGACAAGTACGGACCAGTACGGAACAGTATGGACAAGTACAGACCAGTACGGACATGAACGGACCGGAACGGACCACAACGGAGAGGAACGGACCGGTACGGAGCGGTATGGACCGGTACGGACCACTAGGGACCAGTACGGACCAGAACGGACCAGTGCGTTCCTGTACAGACCAGTACGGACCAGTGCAGACCAGTACGGACCAGTAGGGACCAGTACGGACCAGTACCGACCAGTACAGACCAGTATGGACCAGTACGGACCAGTACGGACCAGTAGGGACCGGTACGAACCACTATGGACCAGTACGGAGCAGAAAGGACCAGTACGGACCACTATGGACCAGTACGCACCAGAACGGGACAGTACGGACCAGTACGGACCACTAGGGGGCAGTACGGAGCAGTACGGACCAGTATGGACAAGTACGGACCAGTACGGACCAGTATGGACCAGTACGGACAAGTACAGAGCAGTATGGACCAGTGCGGACCAGAACGGACCAGTACGGACCAGTATGGACGGGTATGGACCGGTACGGGCCAGTACAGACCAGTATGGAGCAGTACGGAGCAGTGTGGACCAGTATGGACCAATATGCACCAGTACAGACCAGTACTGACCAATATGGACCAGTACGGACCAGTACGGACCAGTATGGAACAGTATGGACCATTACGGCCCAGCACGGACCAATATGGACCAGTACGGAACAGTACGGACCAGTACGGACCAGTATGGACTAGTATGGACCAGTGCAGACGAGAACGGACCGGTACGGACCAGGATGGACCACTACGGACTAGTACGGAGCAGTACGGACCAGTACGGACCAATACGGACCAGAACAGACCAGTATGGACCAGTACGGACCAGTACAGACCAATACAGACCAGTACGGACCACTATGGACCAGAACGGACCAGAACGGAACACTACAGACCAGTACGGAACACTATGGACAAGTACGGACCAGTACGGAGCAGTACGGACCAGTATGGACTGGTATGGATCAGTATGGACCACTACGGAGCAGTACGGACCAGTATGGACAAGTACGGACCAGTACGGACATGAACGGACCGCAACGGACCAGAACGGAGAGGAACGGACCGGTACGGACCGGTATGGACTGGTACGGACTGGTACGGACTGGAACGGACCGGTACGGATGGGTACGGACAGGTACGGACCGGTACGGATGGGTACGGCCCGTTATGGACCAGTACGGACCAGTACAGACCAGTACGGAGCAGTACGGCCTAGTATGGACCACTATGGACCATTACGGTCCAGTATGGCCAGTACGGAGCAGTACGGATCGGTACGGACCGGTATGGATCAGTACGGACCGGTATGGATCAGTACGGACCAGTATGGACCAGTACGGATCAGTACGGATCGGTACGGACCAGTATGGATCAGTACGGAACACTATGGACCGGTACGGACCAGTACGGACCAGTACGGACCAGTATGGACCGGTATGGATCAGTATGGACCATTACGGACCAGTACGGACCAGTATGGACAAGTACGGACCAGTACGGACATGAACGGACCGCAACAGACCAGAACGGAGAGGAACGGACCGGTACGGACCGGTATGGACCGGTACGGACCGGAACGGACCGGTACGGAGGGGTACGGACAGGTACGGACCGGTACGGACGGGTACGGACCGGTACGGACCAGAACGGACCGGTACGGACCGGTACGGACAGGTAAGGACCAGTACAGACCGCTACGGACCAGTATGGACAAGTACGGAACACTACGGACCAGTACGGAACACTACGGAACAGTATGGACCAGTACGGAGCAATACGGACCAGTACGGACCGGTACGGACCGGTATGGACCGGCATGGACCGGAACGGACCGGTACGGACGGGTATGGACCAGTATGGACCGGTACGGACGGGTACGGACCGGTATGGTCCGGTACAGACCGGAATGGACTGGTATGGACTGGTACGGACAGGTAAGGACCGGTACGGACCGGTACGGACCAGTATGGACCAGTACGGAACACTACGGACCAGTACGGAACACTATGGACAAGTACGGACCAGTACGGAACGGACCAGAACGGAGAGGAACGGACCGGTACGGACCAGAACGGACCAGAACGGACCGGTATGCACCGGTATGGACCAGTATGGACCAGTACGGACGAGTACGGCCCAGTATGGACCAGTACAGACCAGTACAAAACAGTACGGACCAGTACAGACCAGTACGGATCAGTACGGACCAGTACGGACCAGTACAGATCAATACGGAACAGTACGGACCGGTATGGATCAGTACGGACCAGTACGGACCAGTACGGACCAGTATGGATCACTATGGACAAGTACGGACCAGTACGGACCAGTATGGACCACTATGGACAAGTACGGACCAGTATGGACAAGTACGGACCAGTACGGACCAGTACGGACATGAACGGACCAGAACGGACCGGAACGGAGAGGAACGTAGAGGAATGGACGGGTACGGACCGGTATGGACCGGTACGGACCGGAACGGACTGGTACGGAGGGGTACGGACAGGTACGGACCGGTACGGACGGGTACGGACCGGTACGGACAGGTACGGACCGGTACGGACCAGTATGGACCAGTACGGAACACTACGGACCAATACGGAACACTATGGACAAGTACGGATCAGTACGGAACGGACCATAACGGAGAGGAACGGACCGGTACGGACCAGAACGGAGAGGAACGGACCGGTATGCAGCGGTATGGACCAGTATGAACCAGTACGGACCAGTATGGACCAGTACGGACGAGTACGGCCCAGTATGGACCAGTACAGACCAGTACGGAACAGTACGGACCAGTACAGACCAGTACGAACCAGTACGGACCAGTACGGCCCAGTATGGACCACTACGGACCATTACGGTCCAGTATGGCCAGTACGGATCCGTACGGACCAGTACGGACCAGTACGGATCAGTACGGAACAGTACGGACCGGTATGGATCAGTACAGACCACTACGGACCAGAATGGACCAGTATGGACAAGTACGGACCAGTACGGACATGAACGGATCAGTACGGACCAGAACGGAGAGGAACGGACCGGTACGGACCGGTACGGACCGGTACGGACCAGTATGGACCGGTACGGACCGGAACGGACCGGTACGGAGGGGTACGGACAGGTACGGACCGGTACGGACAGGTAAGGAGCAGTACAGACAGGTACGGACCAGTATGGACAAGTACGGAACACTACGGACCAGTACGGAACACTACGGAACAGTATGGACCAGTATGGAGCAATATGGACCAGTACGGACCGGTACGGACCGGTATGGACCGGTACGGACCGGAATGGACCGGTACGGACGGGTACGGACTGGTATGGACCGGTACGGACGGGTACTGACCGGTACGGACAGGTACGGACCGGAACGGACTGGTACGGACCGGTACGAAGAGGTAAGGAACGGTAGGGACCGGTACGGACCAGTATGGACCAGTACGGAACACTACAGACCAGTACGGATCACTATGGACAAGTACGGACCAGTACGGACCAGTATGGTCCAGTATGGATCAGTGTGGACCACTACGGACCAGTACGGCCCAGTATGGACAAGTACGGACCAGTATGGACAAGTATGGAACTGTACGGACATGAACGGACCGGAACGGACCAGAACGGAGAGGAACCGGCCGGTACGGACAGGTATGGACCGGTACGGACCGTAACGGAACGGTACGGACGGGTACGGACCGGTATGGACCGGTACGGACGGGTACGGCCCAGTATGGACCAGTACGGACCAGTACAGACCAGTACGGAGCAGTACGGCCCAGTATGGACCACTACGAACCATTACGGTCCAGTATGGCCAGTACCGAACACTACGGAACAGTATGGACCAGTACGGATCAGTACGGATCGGTACGGACCGGTATGGATCAGTACGGAACACTATGGACCGGTACGGACCAGTACGGACCAGTACGGACCAGTATGGACCGGTATGGATCAGTATGAACCACTACGGAGCAGTACGGAACAGTATGGACAAGTACGGAGCAGTACGGACATGAACGGACCAGAACGGACCACAACGGAGAGGAACGGACCGGTACGGAGCGGTATGGACCGGTACGGACCGGAACGGACCGGTAAGGACCGGTACGGACCGGTACGGACCGGAACGGACAGGTACGGACCGGTAAGGACCGGTAAGGACCGGTACGGATCACTACGGACCATTACGGACCCGTATGGACCAGTACGGACCAGAACGGACCAGAACGGACCGGTACGGACCAGTACGGGCCAGAAAGGACCAGAACGGACCGGTCGGACCGGTACGGATGGGAGAGACTGGTGCTGACCAGTACGGACCAGTACGGACCCGTATGGACCAGTACGGACCAGAACGGACCAGAACGGACCGGTACGGACCAGTACGGGCCAGAAAGGACCAGAACGGACCGGTCGGACCAGTACGGATCGGTACAGACTGGTACTGACAAGTACGGACCAGTACGGACCAGTACGGAGCATTATGGACCGGCACGGACCGGTACAGACCAATACGGACCGGTACGGACCGGTACAGACCGGTACGGGCCGGTACGGACCGGTACGGACCAGAACGGACCACTACGGACCATTACGGTCCAGTCTGGCCAGTACGGATCAGTACGGACCAGTACGGACCAGTACGGACCGGTCGGACCGGTACGGACCGGAATGGACCGGTACGGACCGGTAAGGACCGGTACGGACCGGAACGGACCGGTACGGACAAGTACGGACAAGTACGGACCAGTACGGACCGGTACGGACCGTATGGACCAGTACGGACCAGTATGGACCACTACGGACCATTACGGACTTGTATTGACCAGTACGGACCAGTACGGACCAGAACGGATCAGAACGGACCGGTACGGACCAGTACAGGCCAGAAAGGACCATAACGGACCGGTATGCACCAGTATGGACCACTACGGGGCAGTACAGACCAGTATGGAACCGTACGGACCCGTACGGACCAGTACGGACAAGTACGAACCAGTACGGACCAGTACGGACCTGTATGGACCAGTATGGACCAGTACGGACAAGTACGGACCAGTATGGACCATTACGGACCAGTACAGACCAGTACGGACCAATACAGATTAGTACGGACCAGTACGGACCGGTAGGGACCGGTATGGACCAGTACGGACAAGTACGGACCAGTATGGACCAGTACAGACCAGTACAAAACAGTACGGACCAGTACAGACCAGTACGGACCAGTACGGACCAATACGGCCCAGTATGGACCACTACGGACCATTACGGTCCAGTATGGCCAGTACGGATCAGTACGGACCAGTACGGACCAGTACAGATCAATACGGAACAGTACGGACCGGTATGGATCAGTACGGACCACTACGGACCAGTACGGACCAGTATGGATCACTATGGACAAGTACGGACCAGTATGGACAAGTACGGACCAGTACGGACCAGTACGGACATGAACGGACCGCAACGGACCAGAATGGAGAGGAACGGACCGGTACGCAGCGGTATGGACCGGTACGGACCGGAACGGACCGGTACGGAGGGGTAGGACAGGTACAGACCGGTACGGACGGCTACGGACCGGTACGGACCAGAACGGACGGGTACGGACCGGTACGGAAAGGTAAGGACCAGTACAGACCGCTACGGACCAGTATGGACAAGTTCGGAACACTACGGACCAGTACGGAACACTACGGAACAGTATGGACCAGTATGGAGCAATATGGACCAGTACGGACCGGTACGGACCGGTATGGACCGGCACGGACCGGAATGGACCGGTACGGACGGGTACGGACCGGTATGGACCGGTACGGACGGGTATGGACCGGTACGGACCGGTACAGACCAGAACGGACTGGTACGGACCGGTACGGACAGGTAAGGAACGGTAGGGACCGGTACAGACCAGTATGGACCAGTACGGAACACTACAGACCAGTACGGATCACTATGGACAAGTACGGACCAGTACGGACCAGTATGGTCCAGTATGGATCAGTGTGGACCACTACGGACCAGTACGGACCAGTATGGACAAGTACGGACAAGTACTGACATGAACGGACCGGAACGGACCAGAACGGAGAGGAACCGGCCGGTACGGTCAGGTATGGACCGGTACGGACCGTAACGGACCGGTACGGACGGGTACGGACCGGTATGGACCGGTACGGACGGGTACGGCCCAGTATGGACCAGTACGGACAAGTACAGACCAGTACGGAGAAGTACGGCCCAGAATGGACCACTACGAACCATTACGGTCCAGTATGGCCAGTACCGAACACTACGGAACAGTATGGACCAGTACGGATCAGGACGGATCGGTACGGGCCGGTATGGATCAGTACGGAACACTATGGACCGGTACGGACCAGTACGGACCAGTACGGACCAGTACGGACCAGTACGGACCGGTATGGATCAGTATGGACCACTACGGACCAGTACGGAACAGTATGGACAAGTACGGACCAGTACGGAACAGTATGGACAAGTACAGACCAGTACGGACATGAACGGACCGGAACGGACCACAACGGAGAGGAACGGACCGGTACGGAGCGGTATGGACCGGTACGGACCACTAGGGACCAGTACGGACCAGAACGGACCAGTGCATTCCTGTACAGACCAGTACGGACCAGTGCAGACCAGTACGGACCAGTAGGGACCAGTACGGACCAGTACCGACCAGTACAGACCAGTATGGACCAGTACGGACCAGTACGGACCAGTAGGGACCGGTACGAACCACTATGGACCAGTACGGAGCAGAAAGGACCAGTACGGACCACTATGGACCAGTACGCACCAGAACGGGACAGTACGGACCAGTATGGACCACTAGGGGGCAGTACGGAGCAGTACGGACCAGTATGGACAAGTACGGACCAGTATGGACCAGTACGGACAAGTACAGAGCAGTATGGACCAGTGCGGACCAGAACGGACCAATACGGACCAGTATGGACGGGTATGGACCGGTACGGGCCAGTACAGACCAGTATGGAGCAGTACGGAGCAGTGTGGACCAGTATGGACCAATATGCACCAGTACAGACCAGTACTGACCAATATGGACCAGTACGGACCAGTACGGACCAGTATGGAACAGTATGGACCATTACGGCCCAGCACGGACCAATATGGACCAGTACGGAACAGTACAGACCAGTACGGACCAGTATGGACTAGTATGGACCAGTGCAGACGAGAACGGACCGGTACGGACCAGGATGGACCACTACGGACTAGTACGGAGCAGTACGGACCAATGCGGAGCAGTACGGACCAGAACGGACCAGTATGGACCAGTACGGACCAGTACGGACCAATACGGACCAGTACGGACCACTATGGACCAGAACGGACCAGAACGGAACACTACAGACCAGTACGGAACACTATGGACAAGTACGGACCAGTACGGAGCAGTACGGACCAGTATGGACTGGTATGGATCAGTATGGACCACTACGGAGCAGTACGGACCAGTATGGACAAGTACGGACCAGTACGGACATGAACGGACCGCAACGGACCAGAACGGAGAGGAACGGACCGGTACGGACCGGTATGGACTGGTACGGACTGGTACGGACTGGAACGGACCGGTACGGATGGGTACGGCCCGTTATGGACCAGTACGGACCAGTACAGACCAGTACGGAGCAGTACGGCCCAGTATGGACCACTATGGACCATTACGGTCCAGTATGGCCAGTACGGAGCAGTACGGATCGGTACGGACCGGTATGGATCAGTACGGACCGGTATGGATCAGTACGGACCAGTATGGACCAGTACGGATCAGTACGGATCGGTACGGACCAGTATGGATCAGTACGGAACACTATGGACCGGTACGGACCAGTACGGACCAGTACGGACCAGTATGGACCGGTATGGATCAGTATGGACCATTACGGACCAGTACGGACCAGTATGGACAAGTACGGACCAGTACGGACATGAACGGACCGCAACAGACCAGAACGGAGAGGAACGGACCGGTACGGACCGGTATGGACCGGTACGGACCGGAACGGACCGGTACGGAGGGGTACGGACAGGTACGGACCGGTACGGACGGGTACGGACCGGTACGGACCAGAACGGACCGGTACGGACCGGTACGGACAGGTAAGGACCAGTACAGACCGCTACGGACCAGTATGGACAAGTACAGAACACTACGGACCAGTACGGAACACTACGGAACAGTATGGACCAGTACGGAGCAATACGGACCAGTACGGACCGGTACGGACCGGTATGGACCGGCATGGACTGGAACGGACCGGTACGGACGGGTATGGACCAGTATGGACCGGTACGGACGGGTACGGACCGGTATGGTCCGGTACAGACCGGAATGGACTGGTACGGACTGGTACGGACAGGTAAGGACCGGTATGGACCGGTACGGACCAGTATGGACCAGTACAGAACACTACGGACCAGTACGGAACACTATGGACAAGTACGGACCAGTACGGAACGGACCAGAACGGAGAGGAACGGACCGGTACGGACCAGAACGGACCAGAACGGACCGGTATGCACCGGTATGGACCAGTATGGACCAGTACGGACGAGTACGGCCCAGTATGGACCAGTACAGACCAGTACAAAACAGTACGGACCAGTACAGACCAGTACGGACCAGTACGGACCAATACGGCCCAGTATGGACCACTACGGACCATTACGGTCCAGTATGGCCAGTACGGAGCAGTACGGACCAGTACGGACCAGTACAGATCAATACGGAACAGTACGGACCGGTATGGATCAGTACGGACCACTACGGACCAGTACGGACCAGTATGGATCACTATGGACAAGTACGGACCAGTACGGACCAGTATGGACCACTATGGACAAGTACGGACCAGTATGGACAAGTACGGACCAGTACGGACCTGTACGGACATGAACGGACCAGAACGGACCAGAACGGAGAGGAACGGAGAGGAATGGACGGGTACGGACCGGTATGGACCGGTACGGACCGGAACGGACTGGTACGGAGGGGTACGGACAGGTACGGACCGGTATGGACCGGTACGGACCGGAACGGACTGGTACGGAGGGGTACGGACAGGTACGGACCGGTACGGACGGGTACGGACCAATACGGAACACTATGGACAAGTACGGATCAGTACGGAACGGACCATAACGGAGAGGAACGGACCGGTACGGACCAGAACGGACCAGAACGGACCGGTATGCAGCGGTATGGACCAGTATGAACCAGTACGGACCAGTATGGACCAGTACGGACGAGTACGGCCCAGTATGGACCAGTACAGACCAGTACGGAACAGTACGGACCAGTACAGACCAGTACGAACCAGTACGGACCAGTACGGCCCAGTATGGACCCCTACGGACCATTACGGTCCAGTATGGCCAGTACGGATCCGTACGGACCAGTACGGACCAGTACGGATCAGTACGGAACAGTACGGACCGGTATGGATCAGTACAGACCACTACGGACCAGAACGGACCAGTATGGATCACTATGGCCAAGTACGGACCAGTATGGACAAGTACGGACCAGTACGGACATGAACGGATCAGTACGGACCAGAACGGAGAGGAACGGACCGGTACGGACCGGTACGGACCGGTACGGACCGGTATGGACCGGTACGGACCGGAACGGACCGGTACGGAGGGGTACGGACAGGTACGGACCGGTACGGACAGGTAAGGAGCAGTACAGACAGGTACGGACCAGTATGGACAAGTACGGAACACTACGGACCAGTACGGAACACTACGGAACAGTATGGACCAGTATGGAGCAATATGGACCAGTACGGACCGGTACGGACCGGTATGGACCGGCACGGACCGGAATGGACCGGTACGGACGGGTACGGACTGGTATGGACCGGTACGGACGGGTACTGACCGGTACGGACAGGTACGGACCGGAACGGACTGGTACGGACCGGTACGGAGAGGTAAGGAACGGTAGGGACCGGTACGGACCAGTATGGACCAGTACGGAACACTACAGACCAGTACAGATCACTATGGACAAGTACGGACCAGTACGGACCAGTATGGTCCAGTATGGATCAGTGTGGACCACTACGGACCAGTACGGCCCAGTATGGACAAGTACGGACCAGTATGGACAAGTATGGAACTGTACGGACATGAACGGACCGGAACGGACCAGAACGGAGAGGAACCGGCCGGTACGGACAGGTATGGACCGGTACGGACCGTAACGGAACGGTACGGACGGGTACGGACCGGTATGGACCGGTACGGACGGGTACGGCCCAGTATGGACCAGTACGGACCAGTACAGACCAGTACGGAGCAGTACGGCCCAGTATGGACCACTACGAACCATTACGGTCCAGTATGGCCAGTACCGAACACTACGGAACAGTATGGACCAGTACGGATCAGTACGGATCGGTACGGACCGGTATGGATCAGTACGGAACACTATGGACCGGTACGGACCAGTACGGACCAGTACGGACCAGTATGGACCGGTATGGATCAGTATGAACCACTACGGAGCAGTACGGAACAGTATGGACAAGTACGGAGCAGTACGGACATGAACGGACCAGAACGGACCACAACGGAGAGGAACGGACCGGTACGGAGTGGTATGGACCGGTACGGACCGGAACGGACCGGTAGAGACGGGTACGGACCGGTACGGACCGGAACGGACCGGTAAGGACCGGTACGGACCGGTATGGACCGGAACGGACAGGTACGGACCGGTAAGGACCGGTAAGGACCGGTACGGACCACTACGGACCATTACGGACCCGTATGGACCAGTACGGACCAGAACGGACCAGAACGGACCGGTACGGACCAGTACGGGCCAGAAAGGACCAGAACGGACCGGTCGGACCGGTACGGATGGGAGAGACTGGTGCTGACCAGTACGGACCAGTACGGACCCGTATGGACCAGTACGGACCAGAACGGACCAGAACGGACCGGTACGGACCAGTACGGGCCAGAAAGGACCAGAACGGACCGGTCGGACCAGTACGGATCGGTACAGACTGGTACTGACAAGTACGGACCAGTACGGACCAGTACGGCGCATTATGGACCGGCACGGACCGGTACAGACCAATACGGACCGGTACGGACCGGTACAGACCGGTACGGACCGGTACGGACCGGTACGGACCAGAACGGACCACTACGGACCATTACGGTCCAGTCTGGCCAGTACGGATCAGTACGGACCAGTACGGACCAGTACGGACCGGTCGGACCGGTACGGACCGGAATGGACCGGTACGGACCGGTAAGGACCGGTACGGACCGGAACGGACCGGTACGGACAAGTACGGACAAGTACGGACCAGTACGGACCGGTACGGACCGTATGGACCAGTACGGACCAGTATGGACCACTACGGACCATTACGGACTTGTATTGACCAGTACGGACCAGTACGGACCAGAACGGATCAGAACGGACCGGTACGGACCAGTACAGGCCAGAAAGGACCATAACGGACCGGTATGCACCAGTATGGACCACTACGGGGCAGTACAGACCAGTATGGAACCGTACGGACCCGTACGGACCAGTACGGACAAGTACGAACCAGTACGGACCAGTACGGACCTGTATGGACCAGTATGGACCAGTACGGACAAGTACGGACCAGTATGGACCATTACGGACCAGTACAGACCAGTACGGACCAATACAGATTAGTACGGACCAGTACGGACCGGTAGGGACCGGTATGGACCAGTACGGACAAGTACGGACCAGTATGGACCAGTACAGACCAGTACAAAACAGTACGGACCAGTACAGACCAGTACGGACCAGTACGGACCAATACGGCCCAGTATGGACCACTACGGACCATTACGGTCCAGTATGGCCAGTACGGATCAGTACGGACCAGTACGGACCAGTACAGATCAATACGGAACAGTACGGACCGGTATGGATCAGTACGGACCACTACGGACCAGTACGGACCAGTATGGATCACTATGGACAAGTACGGACCAGTATGGACAAGTACGGACCAGTACGGACCAGTACGGACATGAACGGACCGCAACGGACCAGAATGGAGAGGAACGGACCGGTACGCAGCGGTATGGACCGGTACGGACCGGAACGGACCGGTACGGAGGGGTAGGACAGGTACAGACCGGTACGGACGGCTACGGACCGGTACGGACCAGAATGGACCGGTACGGACCGGTACGGAAAGGTAAGGACCAGTACAGACCGCTACGGACCAGTATGGACAAGTTCGGAACACTACGGACCAGTACGGAACACTACGGAACAGTATGGACCAGTATGGAGCAATATGGACCAGTACGGACCGGTACGGACCGGTATGGACCGGCACGGACCGGAATGGACCGGTACGGACGGGTACGGACCGGTATGGACCGGTACGGACGGGTACGGACCGGTACGGACCGGTACAGACCAGAACGGACTGGTACGGACCGGTACGGACAGGTAAGGAACGGTAGGGACCGGTACAGACCAGTATGGACCAGTACGGAACACTACAGACCAGTACGGATCACTATGGACAAGTACGGACCAGTACGGACCAGTATGGTCCAGTATGGATCAGTGTGGACCACTACGGACCAGTACGGACCAGTATGGACAAGTACGGACAAGTACTGACATGAACGGACCGGAACGGACCAGAACGGAGAGGAACCGGCCGGTACGGTCAGGTATGGACCGGTACGGACCGTAACGGACCGGTACGGACGGGTACGGACCGGTATGGACCGGTACGGACGGGTACGGCCCAGTATGGACCAGTACGGACAAGTACAGACCAGTACGGAGAAGTACGGCCCAGAATGGACCACTACGAACCATTACGGTCCAGTATGGCCAGTACCGAACACTACGGAACAGTATGGACCAGTACGGATCAGTACGGATCGGTACGGGCCGGTATGGATCAGTACGGAACACTATGGACCGGTACGGACCAGTACGGACCAGTACGGACCAGTACGGACCGGTATGGATCAGTATGGACCACTACGGACCAGTACGGAACAGTATGGACAAGTACGGACCAGTACGGAACAGTATGGACAAGTACAGACCAGTACGGACATGAACGGACCGGAACGGACCACAACGGAGAGGAACGGACCGGTACGGAGTGGTATGGACCGGTACGGACCACTAGGGACCAGTACGGACCAGAAAGGACCAGTGCATTCCTGTACAGACCAGTACGGACCAGTGCAGACCAGTACGGACCAGTAGGGACCAGTACGGACCAGTACCGACCAGTACAGACCAGTATGGACCAGTACGGACCAGTACGGACCAGTAGGGACCGGTACGAACCACTATGGACCAGTACGGAGCAGAAAGGACCAGTACGGACCACTATGGACCAGTACGCACCAGAACGGGACAGTACGGACCAGTACGGACCACTAGGGGGCAGTACGGAGCAGTACGGACCAGTATGGACCAGTACGGACCAGTACGGACCAGTATGGACCAGTACGGACAAGTACAGAGCAGTATGGACCAGTGCGGACCAGAACGGACCAGTACGGACCAGTATGGACGGGTATGGACCGGTACGGGCCAGTACAGACCAGTATGGAGCAGTACGGAGCAGTGTGGACCAGTATGGACCAATATGCACCAGTACAGACAAGTACAGAGCAGTATGGACCAGTGCGGACCAGAACAGACCAGTACGGACCAGTATGGACGGGTATGGACCGGTACGGGCCAGTACAGACCAGTATGGAGCAGTACGGAGCAGTACGGACCAGTATGGACAAGTACGGACCAGTACGGACCAGTATGGACCAGTACGGACCAGTATGGACCTGTACGGACAAGTACAGAGCAGTATGGACCAGTGCGGACCAGAACGGACCAGTACGGACCAGTATGGACGGGTATGGACCGGTACGGGCCAGTACAGACCAGTATGGAGCAGTACGGAGCAGTGTGGACCAGTATGGACCAATATGCACCAGTACAGACCAGTACTGACCAATATGGACCAGTACGGACCAGTACGGACCAGTATGGAACAGTATGGACCATTACGGCCCAGCACGGACCAATATGGACCAGTACGGAACAGTACGGACCAGTACGGACCAGTATGGACTAGTATGGACCAGTGCAGACGAGAACGGACCGGTACGGACCAGGATGGACCACTACGGACTAGTACGGAGCAGTACGGACCAATGCGGAGCAGTACGGACCAGAACGGACCAGTATGGACCAGTACGGACCAGTACGGACCAATACGGACCAGTACGGACCACTATGGACCAGAACGGAACACTACAGACCAGTACGGAACACTATGGACAAGTACGGAACAGTACGGAGCAGTACGGACCAGTATGGACCAGTACGGACCAGTACAGACCCGTACGGAGCAGTACGGCCCAGTATGGACCACTACGGACCATTACGGTCCAGTATGGCCAGTAAGGAGCAGTACGGCCCAGTATGGACCAGTACGGCCTAGTACGGCCCAGTATGGACAGTACGGATCAGTACGGATCGGTACGGACCAGTATGGACCAGTACGGAACACTATGGACTGGTACGGACCAGTACGGACCAGTATGGACCGGTATGGATCAGTATGGACCACTATGGCCCAGTACGGACCAGTATGGACAAGTACGGACCAGTACGTACATGAACGGACCGCAACGGACCAGAACGGAGAGGAACGGGACCGGTACGGACTGGTATGGACCGGTACGGACCGGAACGGACCAGAACGGACCAGTACGGACCGGTACGGACAGGTAAGGACCAGTACCGACCGGTACGGACCAGTACTGACATGTACGGAACACAACAGACGAGTACGGAACACTACGGAACACTATGGACCAGTACGGAGCAGTACGGACCAGTACGGACCGGTACGGACGGGTACGGACCGGCACGGACCGGAACGGACCACTACGGACCATTACGGTCCAGTCTGGCCAGTACGGATCAGTACGGACCAGTACGGACCAGTACGGACCGGTCGGACCGGTACGGAACGGAATGGACCGGTACGGACCGGTACGGACCGGTACGGACCGGAATGGAGAGGTACGGACCAGTACGGACCGGTACGGACAAGTACGGACAAGTACAGACCAGTACGGACCGGTACGGACTCGTATGGACCAGTACGGACGAGTATGGACCACTACGGACCATTACGGACTTGTATTGACCAGTACGGACCAATACGGACCAGAACGGACCAGAACGGACCGGTACGGACCAGTACAGGCCAGAAAGGACCATAACGGACCGGTATGCACCAGTATGGACCACTACGGGGCAGTACAGACCAGTACGGAACCGTACGGACCAGTACGGACCAGTACGGACAAGTACGAACCAGTACGGACCAGTACGGACCTGTATGGACCAGTATGGACCAGTACGGACGAGTACGGACCAGTATGGACCAATGCGGACCAGAACAGACCAGAACGGACCAGTACGGACCAGTACGGACCGGTATGGATCAGTATGGACCACTACGGACCAGTACGGAACAGTATGGACAAGTACGGACCAGTACGGAACAGTATGGACAAGTACAGACCAGTACGGACATGAACGGACCGGAACGGACCACAACGGAGAGGAACGGACCGGTACGGAGCGGTATGGACCGGTACGGACCACTAGGGACCAGTACGGACCAGAACGGACCAGTGCGTTCCTGTACAGACCAGTACGGACCAGTGCAGACCAGTACGGACCAGTAGGGACCAGTACGGACCAGTACCGACCAGTACAGACCAATATGGTATGGACCAGTACGGACCAGTACGGACCAGTAGGGACCGGTACGAACCACTATGGACCAGTACGGAGCAGAAAGGACCAGTACGGACCACTATGGACCAGTACGCACCAGAACGGGACAGTACGGACCAGTACGGACCACTAGGGGGCAGTACGGAGCAGTACGGACCCAGTATGGACAAGTACGGACCAGTACGGACCAGTATGGACCAGTAGGACAAGTACAGAGCAGTATGGACCAGTGCGGACCAGAACGGACCAGTACGGACCAGTATGGACGGGTATGGACGGTACGGGCCAGTACAGACCAGTATGGAGCAGTACGGAGCAGTGTGGACCAGTATGGACCAATATGCACCAGTACAGACCAGTACTGACCAATATGGACCAGTACGGACCAGTACGGACCAGTATGGAACAGTATGGACCATTACGGCCCAGCACGGACCAATATGGACCAGTACGGAACAGTACGGACCAGTACGGACCAGTATGGACTAGTATGGACCAGTGCAGACGAGAACGGACCGGTACGGACCAGGATGGACCACTACGGACTAGTACGGAGCAGTACGGACCAATGCGGAGCAGTACGGACCAGAACGGGACCAGTATGGACCAGTACGGACCAGTACGGACCAATACGGACCAGTACGGACCACTATGGACCAGAACGGACCAGAACGGAACACTACAGACCAGTACGGAACACTATGGACAAGTACGGACCAGTACGGAGCAGTACGGACCAGTATGGACCAGTACGGACCAGTACAGACCAGTACGGAGCAGTACGGCCCAGTATGGACCACTACGGACCATTACGGTCCAGTATGGCCAGTAAGGAGCAGTACGGACCAGTATGGACCAGTACGGCCCAGTACGGCCCAGTATGGACCAATACGGACCAGAACGGACCAGAACGGACCGGTACAGACCAGTACAGGCCAGAAAGGACCATAACAGACCGGTATGCACCAGTATGGGACCACTACGGGGCAGTACAGACCAGTACGGAACCGTACGGACCAGTACGGACCAGTACGGACAAGTACGAACCAGTACGGACCAGTACGGACCTGTATGGACCAGTACGGACAGTACGGACCAGTACGGACCAGTATGGACCAATGCGGACCAGAACAGACCAGAACGGACCAGTATGGAGCAGTGTGGAGCAGTATGGACCAGTATGGACCATTACGGACCAGTACGAAAAAGTACGGACCAGTATGGACCATTACGGACCAGTACAGACCAGTACGGACCACTATGGACCAGTACGGACCAGAACGGAACACTACAGACCAGTACGGAACACTATGGACAAGTACGGACCAGTACGGAGCAGTACGGACCAGTATGGACCGGTATGGATCAGTGTGGACCACTACGGACCAGTACGGACCAATATGGACCAGTACAGACCAGTACGGAGCAAGTACGGCCCAGTATGGACCACTACGGACCATTACGGTCCAGTATGGCCAGTACGGACCAGTAAGGACCAGTATGGACCAGTACGGATCAGTACGGCCCAGTATGGACCAGTACTGATCAGTACGGACCAGTACGGACCAATACGGACCAGTACGGACCAGTATGGACCAGAACGGACCAGAACGGAACACTACAGACCAGTACGGAACACTATGGACAAGTACGGAACAGTACGGAGCAGTACGGCCCAGTATGGACCACTACGGACCATTACGGTCCAGTATGGCCAGTACGGATCAGTACGCGAAAACAGTACGGACCCGTACAGATCAGTACGGAACAGTACGGACCGGTATGGATCAGTACGGACCACTACGGACCAGTACGGACCAGTATGGATCACTATGGACAAGTACGGACCAGTACGGACCAGTATGGACCACTATGGACAAGTACGGACCAGTATGGACAAGTACGGACCAGTACGGACATGACGGACCAGAACGGACCAGAACGGAGAGGAACGGACCGGTACGGACCGGTATGACCGGTACGGACCGGAACGGACCGGTACGGAAGGGTACGGGAAACAGGTACGGACCGGTACGGACGGGTACGGACCGGTACGGACAGGTAAGGACCAGTACAGACCGCTCTGGACCAGTATGGACAAGTACGGAACACTACGGACCAGTACCGAACACTACGGAACAGTATGGACCAGTATGGAGCAATATGGACCAGTACGGACCGGTACGGACCGGTATGGACCGGCACGGACCGGAATGGACCGGTACGGACGGGTACGGACCGGTATGGACCGGTACAGACCGGGTACTGACCGGTACGGACAGGTACGGACCGGAACGGACTGGTACGGACCGGTACGGACAGGTAGGGACCGGTAGGGACCGGTACGGACCAGTATGGACCAGTACGGAACACTACAGACCAGTACGGATCACTATGGACAAGTACGGACCAGTACGGACCAGTATGGACCAGTATGGGATCAGTGTGGACCACTCGGACCAATACGGACCAGTATGGACAAGTACGGACGAGTATGGACAAGTACGGACAAGTACGGACATGAACGGACCGGAACGGACCAGAACGGAGAGGAACCTGCCGGTACGGACAGGTATGGACCGGTACGGACCGTAACGGACCGGTACGGACGGGTACGGACCGGTATGGACCGGTACGGACGGGTACGGCCCAGTATGGACCAGTACGGACCAGTACAGACCAGTACGGAGCAGTACGGCCCAGTATGGACCACTACGAACCATTACGGTCCAGTATGGCCAGTACCGAACACTACGGAACAGTATGGACCCGTACAGATCAGTACGGGAACAGTACGGACCGGTATGGATCAGTACGGAACACTATGGACCGGTACGGACCAGTACGGACCAGTACGACCAGTACGGACCAGTATGGACCGGTATGGGATCAGTATGGACCACTACGGACCAGTACGGAACAGTATGGACAAGTACGGACCAGTAACGGACATGAACGGACCGGAACGGACCACAACGGAGAGGAACGGACCGGTACGGAGCGGTATGGACCGGTACGGACCGGAACGGACCGGTACAGATGGGTACGGACCGGTACGGACCGGAACGGACCGGTAAGGTCCGGTACGGACCGGTACGGACCGGAACGGACAGGTACGGACCGGTAAGGACCGGTAAGGACCGGTACGGACCACTACGGACCATTACGGACCGTATAGACCAGTACGGACCAGAACGGACCAGAACGGACCGGTACGGACCAGTACGGGCCAGAAAGGACCAGAACGGACCGGTCGGACCAGTACGGATCGGTACAGACTGGTACTGACAAGTACGGACCAGTACGGACCGGTATGCACCAGTATGGACCACTACGGGGCAGTACAGACCAGTACGGAACCGTACGGACCAGTACGGACCAGTACAGACAAGTACGAACCAGTACGGACCAGTACGGACCTGTATGGACCAGTATGGACCAGTACGGACGAGTACGGACCAGTATGGACCAATGCGGACCAGAACAGACCAGAACGGACCAGTATGGAGCAGTATGGAGCAGTATGGACCAGTATGGACCATTACGGACCAGTACGAAAAAGTACGGACCAGTATGGACCATTACGGACCAGTACAGACCAGTACGGACCAGTATGGACCAGTACGGAACAGTATGGACCAGTACGGACCAGTACGGAACACTATGGAACAGTATGGACCAGTACGGACGAATACAGACCAGTACGGACCAATACAGATTAGTACGGACCGGTACGGACCGGTAGGGACCGGTACGGACCAGTATGGACCAGTACGGAGCAGTACGGACCAGTATGGACAAGTACGGACCTGTACGGACAACAACGGACCGGAACGGACCAGAACGGAGAGGAACGGACCGGTACGGACCAGTATGGACCGGTATGGACCGGTACGGACCGGTACGGATAGGTAAGGACCGGTATGGACCAGTACGGACCAGTATGGACCAGTACGGAACACTACGGACCAGTACGGAACACTATGGACAAGTGCGGACCAGTACGGACCAGTACGGACCAGTATGGACCGGTATGGATCAGTATGGACCACTACGGACATGTACGGACCAGTGGACCAATATGGACAAGTACGGACCAGTATGGAACTGTACGGACCAGTACGGACATGAACGGACCGGAACGGACCAGAACGTAGAGGAACGGACCGGTACGGACCGGTAGGGACCGGTACGGACCGGAACGGACCGGTACGGATGGGTACGGAGAGGTACGGACCGGTACGGACGGGTACGGACCAGTACGGACCTGTAGGGACCGGTACGGACCACTATGGACCAGTACGGAGCAGAAAGGACCAGTACGGAGCACTATGGACCAGTACGCACCAGAACGGGACAGTACGGACCAGTACGGACCACTAGGGGGCAGTACGGAGCAGTACGGAGCAGTATGGACAAGTACGGACCAGTACGGACCAGTATGGACCAGTACGGACAAGTACAGAGCAGTATGGACCAGTGCGGACCAGAACGGACCAGTACGGACTAGTATGGACCGGTATGGACCAGTACGGACTAGTATGGACTAGTATGGACCAGTGCAGACGAGAACGGACCAGAACGGACCAGGATGGACCAGTACGGACTAGTACGGAGCAGTACGGACCAATGCGGAGCAGTACTGACCAGAACGGACCAGTATGGACCAGTACGGACCAGTACGGACCAATACGGACCAGTACGGACCACTATGGACCAGTACGGACCAGAACGGAACACTACAGACCAGTACGGAACACTATGGACAAGTACGGACCAGTACGGAGCAGTACGGACCAGTATGGACCGGTATGGATCAGTGTGGACCACTACGGACCAGTACGGACCAGTACGGACCAGTATGGACAAGTACGGACCAGTATGGACCAGTAAGGAGCAGTACAGAACAGTACGGAGCAGTACGGCCCAGTATGGACCACTACGGACCATTACGGTCCAGTATGGCCAGTACGGACCAGTAAGGACCAGTATGGACCAGTACGGATCAGTACGGCCCAGTATGGACCAGTACGGATCAGTACGGATCGGTACGGACCGGTATGGATCAGTACGGAACACTCTGGACCGGCACGGACCAGTACGGACCAGTACGGACCAGTATGGACCGGTATGGATCAGTATGGACCACTACGGAGCAGTACGGACCAGTATGGACAAGTACGGACCAGTACGGACATGAACGGACCGCAACGGACCAGAACGGAGAGGAACGGACCGGTACGGACCGGTATGGACTGGTACGGACTGGTACGGACTGGAACGGACCGGTACGGATGGGTACGGACAGGTACGGACCGGTACGGACGGGTACGGCCCAGTATGGACCAGTACGGACCAGTACGAACCAGTACGGACCAGTACGGACCAGTATGGACCAGTACGGACCAGTACAGACCAGTACGGAGCAGTACGGCCCAGTATGGACCACTACGGACCATTACGGTCCAGTATGGCCAGTACGGAGCAGTACGGATCGGTACGGACCGGTATGGATCAGTACGGACCAGTATGGACCAGTACGGATCAGTACGGATCGGTACGGACCGGTATGGATCAGTACGGAACACTATGGACCGGTACGGACCAGTACGGACCAGTACGGACCAGTATGGACCGGTATGGATCAGTATGGACCACTACGGAGCAGTACGGACCAGTATGGACAAGTACGGACCAGTACGGACATGAACGGACCGCAACGGACCAGAACGGAGAGGAACGGACCGGTACGGACCGGTATGGAACGAGTACGGACCGGAACGGACCGGTACGGAGGGGTACGGACAGGTACGGACCGGTCCGGACGGCTACGGACCGGTACGGACCAGAACGGACTGGTATGGACTGGTACGGACAGGTAAGGACCAGTACAGACCGCTACGGACCTGTATGGACAAGTACGGAACACTACGGAGCAGTACGGACCGGTACGGACCGGTATGGACCGGCACGGACCGGAACGGACCGGTACGGACGGGTACGGACCAGTATGGACCGGTACGGACGGGTACGGACCGGTACGGACCGGTACAGACCGGAACGGACCGGTACGGACTGGTACGGACAGGTAAGGACCGGTACGGACCGGTACGGACCAGTATGGACCAGTACGGAACACTACGGACCAGTACGGAACACTATGGACAAGTACGGACTAGTACGGAACGGACCAGAACGGAGAGGAACGGACCGGTACGGACCAGAACGGACCAGAACGGACCGGTATGCACCGGTATGGACCAGTATGAACCAATACGGACCAGTATGGACCAGTACGGACGAGTACGGCCCAGTATGGACCAGTACAGACCAGTACGGAATACTACGGACCAGTACAGACCAGTACAGACCAGTACGGACCAGTACGGCCTAGTATGGATCACTACGGACCATTACGGTCCAGTATGGCCAGTACAGATCAGTACGGACCAGTACGGACCAGTACAGATCAGTACGGAACAGTACGGACCGGTATGGATCAGTACGGAACACTACGGACCAGTACGGACCAGTATGGATCACTATGGACAAGTACGGACCAGTACGGACCAGTATGGACCACTACGGACCAGTACGGACCAGTATGGACCAGTACGGACCAGTACGGACATGAACGGACCGGAACGGACCAGTACGGACCGGAACGGAACGGTACGGACCGGTACGGATAGTTAAGGACCGGTAGGGACCGGTACGGACCAGTATGGACCAGTACGGAACACTACGGACCAGAACAGAACACTATGGACAAGTGCGGAGCAGTACGGACCAGTACGGACCAGTATGGACCGATATGGATCAGTATGGACCACTACGGACATGTACGGACCAGTGGACCAATATGGACAAGTACGGACCAGTATGGACCTGTACGGACCAGTACGGACATGAACGGACCGGAACGGACCAGAACGGACCAGTACGGACCGGTACGGACAGGTAAGGACCAGTACAGACCGGTACGGACCAGTATGGACAAGTACGGAACACTACGGACCAGTACGGAACACTACGGAACAGTATGGACCAGTACCGAGCAATACGGACCGGTACGGACCGGTACGGACCGGTATGGACTGGCACGGACCGGAACGGACCGGTACGGATCAGTATGGACCGGTACGGAACACTACGGACCAGTACGGAACACTATGGACAAGTACGGACCAGTACAGAACGGACCAGAACGGAGTGGAACGGACCGGTACGGACCAGAATGGACCAGAACGGACCGGTATGCAGCGGTACGGACCAGTATGAACCAGTACGGACCAGTATGGACCAGTACGGACGAGTACGGCCCAATATGGACCAGTACAGACCAGTACGGAACAGTATGGACAAGTACGTCCCATTTAGACCACTACGGACCATTACGATCCAGTATGGCCAGTACGGAGCAGTACGGAGCAGTACGGACCAGTACGGACCGGAACGGACGGGTACGGACCGGTACGGACAGGTAAGGACCGGTACGGACGGGTACGGACCGGTACGGACCGGAACGGAACACTACGGACCAGTACGGAACACTATGGACAAGTGCGGACCAGTACGGACCAGTATGGACCAGTATGGACCGGTATGGATCAGTATGGACCACTACGGACATGTACGGACCAGTATGGACCAGTATGGACAAGTACGGACGAGTACGGCCCAGTATGGACCAGTACAGACCAGTACGGAGCATTACGGACCGGTACGGACCGGTATGGACCGGTACGGACCGGTACGGACCTGTACGGCCCAGTACGGACCACTACGGACCAGTATGGACCAGTACGGACCAGAACGGACCAGTACGGACCAGTATGGACCGGTATGGACAAGTACTGACCAGTACAAACAGGAACGGACCGGTACGGACCGGTACGGACCGGTACAGAACGGTACGGACCAGAACGGAGAGGAACGGACCGGTACGGACCGGTACGGACCGGTACGGACCGGAACGGACCAGAACGGACCAGTACGGACCGGTACGGACAGGTAAGGACCAGTACAGACCGGTATGGACCAGTATGGACAAGTACGGAACACTACGGACCAGTACGGAACACTACGGAACAGTATGGACCAGTACCGAGCAATACGGACCGGTACGGACCGGTACGGACCGGTATGGACTGGCACGGACCGGAACGGACCGGTACGGATCAGTATGGACCGGTACGGAACACTACGGACCAGTACGGAACACTATGGACAAGTACGGACCAGTACGGAACGGACCAGAACGGAGTGGAACGGACCGGTACGGACCAGAATGGACCAGAACGGACCGGTATGCAGCGGTACGGACCAGTATGAACCAGTACGGGCCAGTATGGACCAGTACGGACGAGTACGGCCCAATATGGACCAGTACAGACCAGTACGGAACAGTATGGACAAGTACGTCCCATTTAGACCACTACGGACCATTACGATCCAGTATGGCCAGTACGGAGCAGTACGGACCAGTACGGACCAGTACGGACTGGAACGGACGGGTACGGACCGGTACGGACAGGTAAGGACCGGTACGGACGGGTACGGACCGGTACGGACCGGAACGGAACACTACGGACCAGTACGGAACACTATGGACAAGTGCGGACCAGTACGGACCAGTACGGACCAGTATGGACCGGTATGGATCAGTATGGACCACTACGGACATGTACGGACCAGTATGGACAAGTACGGACCAGTATGGACCAGTACGGACCAGTACGGACATGAACGGACCGGAACGGACCAGAACGGAGAGGAACGGACCGGTACGGACCGGTATGGACCGGTACGGACCGGTATGGACCTGTACGGACCAGTATGGACCGGTATGGATCAGTATGGACCACTACGGACCAGTACGGACCAGTATGGACCAGTATGGACAAGTACGGACCAATACGGACATGAACGGACCGCAACGGACCAGAACGGAGAGGAACGGACCGGTACGGACCAGAACGGACCAGAACGGACCGGTATGCACCGCTATGGACCAGTATGAACCAGTACGGACCAGTATGGACCAGTACGGACGAGTACGGCCCAGTATGGACCAGTACAGACCAGTACTAAGCATTACGGACCGGTACGGACCGGTACGGACCGGTACGGACCGGTACGGACCTGTACGGCCCAGTACGGACCACTACGGACCAGTATGGACCAGTACGGACCAGAACGGAACACTACGGACCAGTATGGACCGGTATGGACAAGTACTGACCAGTACAAACAGGAACGGACCGGTACGGACCGGTACGGACCGGTACAGAACGGTACGGACCAGAACGGAGAGGAACGGACCGGTACGGACCGGTACGGACCGGAACGGACCAGAACGGACCAGTACGGACCGGTACGGACAGGTAAGGACCAGTACAGGCCGGTACGGACCAGTATGGACAAGTACGGAACACTACGGACCAGTACGGAACACTACGGAACAGTATGGACCAGTACGGAGCAATACGGACCGGTACGGACCGGTACGGACCGGTATGGACTGGCACGGACCGGAACGGACCGGAACGGACCGGTACGGATCAGTATGGACCGGTACGGAACACTACGGACCAGTACGGAACACTATGGACAAGTACGGACCAGTACGGAACGGACCAGAACGGAGTGGAACGGACCGGTACGGACCAGAATGGACCAGAACGGACCGGTATGCAGCGGTACGGACCAGTATGAACCAGTACGGACCAGTATGGACCAGTACGGACGAGTACGGCCCAATATGGACCAGTACAGACCAGTACGGAACAGTATGGACAAGTACGTCCCATTTAGACCACTACGGACCATTACGATCCAGTATGGCCAGTACGGAGCAGTACGGACCAGTACGGACCAGTACGGACCGGAACGGACGGGTACGGACCGGTACGGACAGGTAAGGACCGGTACGGACGGGTACGGACCGGTACGGACCGGAACGGAACACTACGGACCAGTACGGAACACTATGGACAAGTGCGGACCAGTACGGACCGGTACGGACCAGTATGGACCGGTATGGATCAGTATGGACCACTACGGACATGTACGGACCAGTATGGACAAGTACGGACCAGTATGGGCCAGTATGGACCATTATGGACCACTACAAAACAGTACAGAGCGCTACGGACTGGTACGGACCAGAACGGTCCACTACGGACCAGTATGGACCAGTATGGATCTGTATGGACCACTACGGACATGTACGGACCAGTGGACCAATATGGACAAGTACGGACCAGTATGGACCTGTACGGACCAGTACGGACATGAACGGACCGGAACGGACCAGAACGGAGAGGAACGGACCGGTACGGACCGGTATGGACTGGTACGGACTGGAATGGACCGGTACGGATGGGTACGGAGAGGTACGGACCGGTACGGATGGGTACGGACCAGTACGGACCAGTATGGACCAGTATGGACAAGTACGGACCAGTACGGACATGAACGGACCGGAACCGACCAGAACGGAGAGGAACGGACTGGTACGGACCAGAACGGACCAGAACGGACCGGTATGCAGCGGTATGGACCAGTATGAACCAGTACGGACCAATACGGACCAGTACGGACGAGTGCGGACGAGTATGGACCAGTACAGACCAGTACGGAACAGTACAGACCAGTACAGACCAGTATGGACCAGTACGGACCAGTATGGACCAGTACGGACGACTACGGCCCAGTATGGACCAGTACAGACCAGAACGGAGCATTACGGACCGGTACGGACCGGTACGGACCGGTACGGACCTGTACGGACCGGTACGGACCGGTACGGACCTGTACGGCCCAGTATGGACCACTACGGACCAGTATGGACCAGTATGGACCACTACGGACCAGTACGGAACACTACGGAACAGTATGGACAAATACTGACCAGTACAAACAGGAACGGACCGGTACGGACCGGTACGGACCGGTACAGAACGGTACGGACCAGAACGGAGAGGAACGGACCGGTACGGACCGGTACGGACCGGAACGGACCAGAACGGACCAGTACGGACCGGTACGGACAGGTAAGGACCAGTACAGACCGGTACAGACCAGTATGGACAAGTACGGAACACTACGGACCAGTACGGAACACTACGGAACAGTATGGACCAGTACCGAGCAATACGGACCGGTACGGACCGGTACGGACCGGTATGGACTGGCACGGACCGGAACGGACCGGTACGGATCAGTATGGACCGGTACGGAACACTACGGACCAGTACGGAACACTATGGACAAGTACGGACCAGTACGGAACGGACCAGAACGGAGTGGAACGGACCGGTACGGACCAGAATGGACCAGAACGGACCGGTATGCAGCGGTACGGACCAGTATGAACCAGTACGGACCAGTATGGACCAGTACGGACGAGTACGGCCCAATATGGACCAGTACAGACCAGTACGGAACAGTATGGACAAGTACGTCCCATTTAGACCACTACGGACCATTACGATCCAGTATGGCCAGTACGGAGCAGTACGGACCAGTACGGACCAGTACGGACTGGAACGGACGGGTACGGACCGGTACGGACAGGTAAGGACCGGTACGGACGGGTACGGACCGGTACGGACCGGAACGGAACACTACGGACCAGTACGGAACACTATGGACAAGTGCGGACCAGTACGGACCAGTACGGACCAGTATGGACCGGTATGGATCAGTATGGACCACTACGGACATGTACGGACCAGTATGGACAAGTACGGACCAGTATGGACCAGTACGGACCAGTACGGACATGAACGGACCGGAACGGACCAGAACGGAGAGGAACGGACCGGTACGGACCGGTATGGACCGGTACGGACCGGTATGGACCTGTACGGACCAGTATGGACCGGTATGGATCAGTATGGACCACTACGGACCAGTACGGACCAGTATGGACCAGTATGGACAAGTACGGACCAATACGGACATGAACGGACCGCAACGGACCAGAACGGAGAGGAACGGACCGGTACGGACCAGAACGGACCAGAACGGACCGGTATGCACCGCTATGGACCAGTATGAACCAGTACGGACCAGTATGGACCAGTACGGACGAGTACGGCCCAGTATGGACCAGTACAGACCAGTACTAAGCATTACGGACCGGTACGGACCGGTATGGACCGGTACGGACCGGTACGGACCTGTACGGCCCAGTACGGACCACTACGGACCAGTATGGACCAGTACGGACCAGAACGGAACACTACGGACCAGTATGGACCGGTATGGACAAGTACTGACCAGTACAAACAGGAACGGACCGGTACGGACCGGTACGGACCGGTACAGAACGGTACGGACCAGAACGGAGAGGAACGGACCGGTACGGACCGGTACGGACCGGAACGGACCAGAACGGACCAGTACGGACCGGTACGGACAGGTAAGGACCAGTACAGGCCGGTACGGACCAGTATGGACAAGTACGGAACACTACGGACCAGTACGGAACACTACGGAACAGTATGGACCAGTACGGAGCAATACGGACCGGTACGGACCGGTACGGACCGGTATGGACTGGCACGGACCGGAACGGACCGGAACGGACCGGTACGGATCAGTATGGACCGGTACGGAACACTACGGACCAGTACGGAACACTATGGACAAGTACGGACCAGTACGGAACGGACCAGAACGGAGTGGAACGGACCGGTACGGACCAGAATGGACCAGAACGGACCGGTATGCAGCGGTACGGACCAGTATGAACCAGTACGGACCAGTATGGACCAGTACGGACGAGTACGGCCCAATATGGACCAGTACAGACCAGTACGGAACAGTATGGACAAGTACGTCCCATTTAGACCACTACGGACCATTACGATCCAGTATGGCCAGTACGGAGCAGTACGGACCAGTACGGACCAGTACGGACCGGAACGGACGGGTACGGACCGGTACGGACAGGTAAGGACCGGTACGGACGGGTACGGACCGGTACGGACCGGAACGGAACACTACGGACCAGTACGGAACACTATGGACAAGTGCGGACCAGTACGGACCGGTACGGACCAGTATGGACCGGTATGGATCAGTATGGACCACTACGGACATGTACGGACCAGTATGGACAAGTACGGACCAGTATGGGCCAGTATGGACCATTATGGACCACTACAAAACAGTACAGAGCGCTACGGACTGGTACGGACCAGAACGGTCCACTACGGACCAGTATGGACCAGTATGGATCTGTATGGACCACTACGGACATGTACGGACCAGTGGACCAATATGGACAAGTACGGACCAGTATGGACCTGTACCGACCAGTACGGACATGAACGGACCGAAACGGACCAGAACGGAGAGGAACGGACCGGTACGGACCGGTATGGACTGGTACGGACTGGAATGGACCGGTACGGATGGGTACGGAGAGGTACGGACCGGTACGGATGGGTACGGACCAGTACGGACCAGTATGGACCAGTATGGACAAGTACGGACCAGTACGGACATGAACGGACCGGAACCGACCAGAACGGAGAGGAACGGACTGGTACGGACCAGAACGGACCAGAACGGACCGGTATGCAGCGGTATGGACCAGTATGAACCAGTACGGACCAATACGGACCAGTACGGACGAGTGCGGACGAGTATGGACCAGTACAGACCAGTACGGAACAGTACAGACCAGTACAGACCAGTATGGACCAGTACGGACCAGTATGGACCAGTACGGACGACTACGGCCCAGTATGGACCAGTACAGACCAGAACGGAGCATTACGGACCGGTACGGACCGGTACGGACCGGTACGGACCGGTACGGACCGGTATGGACCGGTACGGACCGGTACGGACCTGTACGGCCCAGTATGGACCACTACGGACCAGTATGGACCAGTATGGACCACTACGGACCAGTACGGAACACTACGGAACAGTATGGACAAATACTGACCAGTACAAACAGGAACGGACCGGTACGGACCGGTACGGACCGGTACAGAACGGTACGGACCAGAACGGAGAGGAACGGACCGGTACGGACCGGTACGGACCGGAACGGACCAGAACGGACCAGTACGGACCGGTACGGACAGGTAAGGACCAGTACAGACCGGTACAGACCAGTATGGACATGTACGGAACACAACGGACCAGTACGGAACACTACGGAACAGTATGGACCAGTACGGAGCAATACGGACCAGTACGGACCGGTACAGACCGGTATGGACCGGCACGGACCGGAACGGACCGGTACGGACGGGTACGGACCAGTATGGACCGGTACGGACAGGTACGGACCGGTACGGACCGGTACAGACCGGAACGGACTGGTACGGACCGGTACGGAGAGGTAAGGACCGGTACGGACCGGTACGGACCAGTATGGACCAGTACGGAACAGTATGGACCAGTACGGACGAGTGCGGCCCAGTATGGACCAGTACAGACCAGTACGGAACAGTACGGACCACTACAGACCAGTACGGACCTGTACGGACCAGTATGGACCGGTATGGATCAGTATGGACCACTACGGACCAGTACGGACCAGTATAGACCAGTATGGACAAGTACGGACCAATACGGACATGAACGGACCGCAACGGACCAGAACGGAGAGGAACGGACCGGTACAAACCAGAATGGACCAGAACGGACCGGTATGCACCGCTACGGACCAGTATGAACCAGTACGGACCAGTATGGACCAGTACGGACGAGTACGGCCCAGTATGGACCAGTACAGACCAGTACGGAGCATTACGGACCGCTACGGACCAGTATGAACCAGTACGGAGCAGTATGGACCAGTACGGACGAGTACGGCCCAGTATGGATCAGTACAGACCAGTACGGAGCATTACGGACCGGTACGGACCGGTATGGACCGGTACGGACCGGTACGGACCTGTACGGCCCAGTACGGACCACTACGGACCAGTATGGACCAGTACGGACCACTACGGACCAGTACGGACCAGTATGGACCGGTATGGACAAGTACTGACCAGTACAAACAGGAACGAACCGGTACGGACCGGTACGGACCGGTACAGAACGTTACGGACCAGAACGGACCTGTACGGACCGGTACGGACCGGTACGGACCTGTACGGCCCAGTATGGACCACTACGGACCAGTATGGACCAGTACGGACCACTACGGACCAGTACGGAACACTACGGAACAGTATGGACAAATACTGACCAGTACAAACAGGAACGGACCGGTACGGAGAGGAACGGACCGGAACGGACCGGTACGGACTGGAACGAACCAGAACGGACCAGTACGGACCGGTACGGACAGGTAAGGACCAGTACAGACCGGTACAGACCAGTATGGACATGTACGGAACACAACGGACCAGTACGGAACACTACGGAACAGTATGGACCGGTACGGAGCAATACGGACCAGTACGGACCGGTACAGACCGGTATGGACCGGCACGGACCGGAACGGACCGGTACGGACGGGTACGGACCAGTATGGACCGGTACGGACAGGTACGGACCGGTACGGACCGGTACAGACCGGAACGGACTGGTACGGACCGGTACGGACAGGTACGGACCGGTACGGACCGGTACAGACCGGAACGGACTGGTACGGACCGGTACGGACCAGTATGGACCAGTACGGAACAGTATGGACCAGTACGGATTAGTGCGGCCCAGTATGGACCAGTACAGACCAGTACGGAACAGTACGGACCACTACAGACCAGTACGGACCTGTACGGACCAGTATGGACCGGTATGGATCAGTATGGACCACTACGGACCAGTACGGACCAGTATGGACCAGTATGGACAAGTACGGACCAATACGGACATGAACGGACCGCAACGGACCAGAACGGAGAGGAACGGACCGGTACGGACCAGAATGGACCAGAACGGACCGGTATGCACCGCTACGGACCAGTATGAACCAGTACGGACCAGTATGGACCAGTACGGACGAGTACGGCCCAGTATGGACCAGTACAGACCAGTACGGAGCATTACGGACCGGTACGGACCGGTATGGACCGGTACGGACCGGTAGGGACCTGTACGGCCCAGTACGGACCACTACGGACCAGTATGGACCAGTACGGACCACTACGGACCAGTACGGACCAGTATGGACCGGTATGGACAAGTACTGACCAGTACAAACAGGAACGGACCAGTACGGACCGGTACGGACCGGTACAGAACGTTACGGACCAGAACGGACCGGTACGGACCGGTACGGACGGGTACGGACCGGTACGGACCGGAACGGACCAGAACGGACCAGTACGGACCGTCACGGACAGGTAAGGACCAGTACAGACCGGTACGGACCAGTATGGACAAGTACGGAACACTACGGAGCAGTACGGAACACTACGGAACAGTATGGACCAGTACAGAGCAATATGGACCGGTACGGACCCGTACGGACCGGTATGGACTGGCACGGACCGGAACGGACCGGAACGGACCGGTACGGACCGGTACGGACTGGTAAGGACCGGTACGGACCGGTATGGATCAGTATGGACCGGTACGGAACACTACGGACCAGTACGGAACACTATGGACAAGTACGGACCAGTACGGAACGGACCAGAACGGAGTGGAACGGACCGGTACGGACCAGAATGGACCAGAACGGACCGGTATGCAGCGGTACGGACCAGTATGAACCAGTACGGGCCAGTAGGGACCAGTACGGACGAGTACGGCCCAATATGGACCAGTACAGACCAGTACGGAACAGTATGGACAAGTACGTCCCATTTAGACCACTACGGACCATTACGATCCAGTATGGCCAGTACGGAGCAGTACGGACCAGTACGGACCAGTACGGACTGGAACGGACGGGTACGGACCGGTACGGACAGGTAAGGACCGGTACGGACGGGTACGGACCGGTACGGACCGGAACGGAACACTACGGACCAGTACGGAACACTATGGACAAGTGCGGACCAGTACGGACCAGTACGGACCAGTATGGACCGGTATGGATCAGTATGGACCACTACGGATATGTACGGACCAGTATGGACAAGTACGGACCAGTATGGACCAGTACGGACCAGTACGGACATGAACGGACCGGAACGGACCAGAACGGAGAGGAACGGACCGGTACGGACCGGTATGGACCGGTACGGACCGGAACGGACCGGTACGGATGGGTACGGAGAGGTACGGACTGGTACGGACGGGTACGGAGCAGTATGGATCACTATGGACCAGTACGGACAAGTACGGACCAGTACGGACATGAACGGACCGGAACGGACCAGAACAGAGAGGAACGGACTGGTACGGACCAGAACGGACCATAACGGACCGGTATGCACCGGTATGGACCAGCATGAACCAGTACGGACCAGTAGGGACCAGTACGGACGAGTGCGGCCCAGTATGGACCAGTACAGACCAGTACGGAACAGTACGGACCACTACAGACCAGTACGGACCTGTACGGACCAGTATGGACCGGTATGGATCAGTATGGACCACTACGGACCAGTACGGACCAGTATAGACCAGTATGGACAAGTACGGACCAATACGGACATGAACGGACCGCAACGGACCAGAACGGAGAGGAACGGACCGGTACAAACCAGAATGGACCAGAACGGACCGGTATGCACCGCTATGGACCAGTATGAACCAGTACGGACCAGTATGGACCAGTACGGACGAGTACGGCCCAGTATGGACCAGTACAGACCAGTACGGAGCATTACGGACCGGTACGGACCGGTATGGACCGGTACGGACCGGTACGGACCTGTACGGCCCAGTACGGACCACTACGGACCAGTATGGACCAGTACGGACCAGAACGGAACACTACGGACCAGTATGGACCGGTATGGACAAGTACTGACCAGTACAAACAGGAACGGACCGGTACGGACCGGTACGGACCGGTACAGAACGGTACGGACCAGAACGGAGAGGAACGGACCGGTACGGACCGGTACGGACCGGAACGGACCAGAACGGACCAGTACGGACCGGTACGGACAGGTAAGGACCAGTACAGGCCGGTACGGACCAGTATGGACAAGTACGGAACACTACGGACCAGTACGGAACACTACGGAACAGTATGGACCAGTACGGAGCAATACGGACCGGTACGGACCGGTACGGACCGGTATGGACTGGCACGGACCGGAACGGACCGGAACGGACCGGTACGGATCAGTATGGACCGGTACGGAACACTACGGACCAGTACGGAACACTATGGACAAGTACGGACCAGTACGGAACGGACCAGAACGGAGTGGAACGGACCGGTACGGACCAGAATGGACCAGAACGGACCGGTATGCAGCGGTACGGACCAGTATGAACCAGTACGGACCAGTATGGACCAGTACGGACGAGTACGGCCCAATATGGACCAGTACAGACCAGTACGGAACAGTATGGACAAGTACGTCCCATTTAGACCACTACGGACCATTACGATCCAGTATGGCCAGTACGGAGCAGTACGGACCAGTACGGACCAGTACGGACCGGAACGGACGGGTACGGACCGGTACGGACAGGTAAGGACCGGTACGGACGGGTACGGACCGGTACGGACCGGAACGGAACACTACGGACCAGTACGGAACACTATGGACAAGTGCGGACCAGTACGGACCGGTACGGACCAGTATGGACCGGTATGGATCAGTATGGACCACTACGGACATGTACGGACCAGTGGACCAATATGGACAAGTACGGACCAGTATGGACCTGTACCGACCAGTACGGACATGAACGGACCGGAACGGACCAGAACAAAGAGGAACGGACCGGTACGGACCGGTATGGACTGGTACGGACTGGAATGGACCGGTACGGATGGGTACGGAGAGGTACGGACCGGTACGGATGGGTACGGACCAGTACGGACCAGTATGGACCAGTATGGACAAGTACGGACCAGTACGGACATGAACGGACCGGAACCGACCAGAACGGAGAGGAACCGACTGGTACGGACCAGAACGGACCAGAACGGACCGGTATGCAGCGGTATGGACCAGTATGAACCAGTACGGACCAATACGGACCAGTACGGACGAGTGCGGACGAGTATGGACCAGTACAGACCAGTACGGAACAGTACAGACCAGTACAGACCAGTATGGACCAGTACGGACCAGTATGGACCAGTACGGACGACTACGGCCCAGTATGGACCAGTACAGACCAGTACAGACCAGAACGGAGCATTACGGACCGGTACGGACCGGTACGGACCGGTACGGACCGGTACGGACCTGTACGGACCGGTACGGACCGGTACGGACCTGTACGGCCCAGTATGGACCACTACGGACCAGTATGGACCAGTACGGACCACTACGGACCAGTACGGAACACTACGGAACAGTATGGACAAATACTGACCAGTACAAACAGGAACGGACCGGTACGGACCGGTACGGACCGGTACAGAACGGTACGGACCAGAACGGAGAGGAACGGACCGGTACGGACCGGTACGGACCGGAACGGACCAGAACGGACCAGTACGGACCGGTACGGACAGGTAAGGACCAGTACAGACCGGTACAGACCAGTATGGACATGTACGGAACACAACGGACCAGTACGGAACACTACGGAACAGTATGGACCAGTACGGAGCAATACGGACCAGTACGGACCGGTACAGACCGGTATGGACCGGCACGGACCGGAACGGACCGGTACGGACGGGTACGGACCAGTATGGACCGGTACGGACAGGTACGGACCGGTACGGACCGGTACAGACCGGAACGGACTGGTACGGACCGGTACGGACAGGTAAGGACCGGTACGGACCGGTACGGACCAGTATGGACCAGTACGGAACAGTATGGACCAGTACGGACGAGTGCGGCCCAGTATGGACCAGTACAGACCAGTACGGAACAGTACAGACCACTACAGACCAGTACGGACCTGTACGGACCAGTATGGACCGGTATGGATCAGTATGGACCACTACGGACCAGTACGGACCAGTATGGACCAGTATGGACAAGTACGGACCAATACGGACATGAACGGACCGCAACGGACCAGAACGGAGAGGAACGGACCGGTACGGACCAGAATGGACCAGAACGGACCGGTATGCACCGCTACGGACCAGTATGAACCAGTACGGACCAGTATGGACCAGTACGGACGAGTACGGCCCAGTATGGACCAGTACAGACCAGTACGGAGCATTACGGACCGGTACGGACCGGTATGGACCGGTACGGACCGGTACGGACCTGTACGGACCAGTACGGACCACTACGGACCAGTATGGACCAGTACGGACCACTACGGACCAGTACGGACCAGTATGGACCGGTATGGACAAGTACTGACCAGTACAAACAGGAACGAACCGGTACGGACCGGTACGGACCGGTACAGAACGTTACGGACCAGAACGGACCGGTACGGACCGGTACGGACCGGTACGGACCTGTACGGCCCAGTATGGACCACTACGGACCAGTATGGACCAGTACGGACCACTACGGACCAGTACGGAACACTACGGAACAGTATGGACAAATACTGACCAGTACAAACAGGAACGGACCTGAACGGAGAGGAACGGACCGGAACGGACCGGTATGGACCGGTACGGACCGGAACGGACCGGTACGGAGGGGTACGGACCGGTACGCACGGGAACGGATCGGTACGGACCGGTACGGACAGGTAAGGACCAGTACAGACCGGTACAGACCAGTATGGACATGTACGGAACACAACGGACCAGTACGGAACACTACGGAACAGTATGGACCAGTACGGAGCAATACGGACCAGTACGGACCGGTACAGACCGGTATGGACCGGCACGGACCGGAACGGACCGGTACGGACGGGTACGGACCAGTATGGACCGGTACGGACAGGTACGGACCGGTACGGACCGGTACAGACCAGAACGGACTGGTACGGACCGGTACGGACAGGTAAGGACCGGTACGGACCGGTACGGACCAGTATGGACCAGTACGGAACAGTATGGACCAGTACGGACGAGTGCGGCCCAGTATGGACCAGTACAGACCAGTACGGAACAGTACGGACCACTACAGACCAGTACGGACCTGTACGGACCAGTATGGACCGGTATGGATCAGTATGGACCACTACGGACCAGTACGGACCAGTATGGACCAGTATGGACAAGTACGGACCAATACGGACATGAACGGACCGCAACGGACCAGAACGGAGAGGAACGGACTGGTACGGACCAGAATGGACCAGAACGGACCGGTATGCACCGCTACGGACCAGTATGAACCAGTACGGACCAGTATGGACCAGTACGGACGAGTACGGCCCAGTATGGACCAGTACAGACCAGTACGGAGCATTACGGACCGGTACTGACCGGTATGGACCGGTACGGACCGGTACGGACCTGTACGGACCACTACGGACCAGTATGGACCAGTACGGACCACTACGGACCAGTACGGACCAGTATGGACCGGTATGGACAAGTACTGACCAGTACAAACAGGAACGGACCGGTACGGACCGGTACGGACCGGTACAGAACGTTACGGACCAGAACGGACCTGTACGGACCGGTACGGACCGGTACGGACCGGTACGGACCGGAACGGACCAGAACGGACCAGTACGGACCGTCACGGACAGGTAAGGACCAGTACAGACCGGTACGGACCAGTATGGACAAGTACGGAACACTACGGAGCAGTACGGAACACTACGGAATAGTATGGACCAGTACGGAGCAATATGGACCGGTACGGACCGGTACGGACCGGTATGGACTGGCACGGACCGGAACGGACCGGAACGGACCGGTACGGACCGGTACGGACAGGTAAGGACCGGTACGGACCGGTATGGATCAGTATGGACCGGTACGGAACACTACGGACCAGTACGGAACACTATGGACAAGTACGGACCAGTACGGAACGGACCAGAACGGAGTGGAACGGACCGGTACGGACCAGAATGGACCAGAACGGACCGGTATGCAGCGGTACGGACCAGTATGAACCAGTACGGACCAGTATGGACCAGTACGGACGAGTACGGCCCAATATGGACCAGTACAGACCAGTACGGAACAGTATGGACAAGTACGTCCCATTTAGACCACTACGGACCATTACGATCCAGTATGGCCAGTACGGAGCAGTACGGACCAGTACGGACCAGTACGGACCGGAACGGACGGGTACGGACCGGTACGGACAGGTAAGGACCGGTACGGACGGGTACGGACCGGTACGGACCGGAACGGAACACTACGGACCAGTACGGAACACTATGGACAAGTGCGGACCAGTACGGACCAGTACGGACCAGTATGGACCGGTATGGATCAGTATGGACCACTACGGACATGTACGGACCAGTATGGACCAGTATGGACAAGTACGGACGAGTACGGCCCAGTATGGACCAGTACAGACCAGTACGGAGCATTACGGACCGGTACGGACCGGTATGGACCGGTACGGACCGGTACGGACATGTACGGCCCAGTACGGACCACTACGGACCAGTATGGACCAGTACGGACCAGAACGGACCAGTACGGACCAGTATGGACCGGTATGGACAAGTACTGACCAGTACAAACAGGAACGGACCGGTACGGACCGGTACGGACCGGTACAGAACGGTACGGACCAGAACGGAGAGGAACGGACCGGTACGGACCGGTACGGACCGGTACGGACCGGTACGGACAGGTAAGGACCAGCACAGACCGGTACGGACCAGTATGGACAAGTACGGAACACTACGGACCAGTACGGAACACTACGGAACAGTATGGACCAGTACGGAGCAATACGGACTGGTACGGACCGGTACGGACCGGTATGGACTGGCACGGACCGGAACGGACCGGAACGGACCGGTACGGATCAGTATGGACCGGTACGGAACACTACGGACCAGTACGGAACACTATGGACAAGTACGGACCAGTACGGAACGGACCAGAACGGAGTGAAACGGACCGGTACGGACCAGAATGGACCAGAACGGACCGGTATGCAGCGGTACGGACCAGTATGAACCAGTACGGGCCAGTATGGACCAGTACGGACGAGTACGGCACAATATGGACCAGTACAGACCAGTACGGAACAGTATGGACAAGTACGTCCCATTTAGACCACTACGGACCATTACGATCCAGTATGGCCAGTACGGAGCAGTACGGACCAGTACGGACCAGTACGGACTGGAACGGACGGGTACGGACCGGTACGGACAGGTAAGGACCGGTACGGACGGGTACGGACCGGTACGGACCGGAACGGAACACTACAGACCAGTACGGAACACTATGGACAAGTGCGGACCAGTACGGACCAGTACGGACCAGTTTGGACCGGTATGGATCAGTATGGACCACTACGGACATGTACGGACCAGTATGGACAAGTACGGACCAGTATGGACCAGTACGGACCAGTACGGACATGAACGGACCGGAACGGACCAGAACGGAGAGGAACGGACCGGTACGGACCGGTATGGACCGGTACGGACCGGAACGGACCGGTACGGAGCAGTACGGAGAGGTACGGACTGGTACGGAAGGGTACGGAGCAGTATGGATCACTATGGACCAGTACGGACAAGTACGGACCAGTACGGACATGAACGGACCGGAACGGACCAGAACGGAGAGGAACGGACTGGTACGGACCGGAACGGACCAGAACGGACCGGTATGCAGCGGTATGGACCAGTATGAACCAGTACGGACCAGTAGGGACCAGTACGGACGAGTGCGGCCCAGTATGGACCAGTACAGACCAGTACGGAGCATTACGGACCGGTACGGACCGGTATGGACCGGTACGGACCGGTACGGACCTGTACGGCCCAGTACGGACCACTACGGACCAGTATGGACCAGTACGGACCAGAACGGACCAGTACGGACCAGTATGGACCGGTATGGACAAGTACTGACCAGTACAAACAGGAACGGACCGGTACGGACCGGTACGGACCGGTACAGAACGGTACGGACCAGAACGGACCTGTACGGACCGGTACGGACCGGTACGGACCGGTACGGACCGGAACGGACCAGAACGGACCAGTACGGACCGTCACGGACAGGTAAGGACCAGTACAGACCGGTACGGACCAGTATGGACAAGTACGGAACACTACGGAGCAGTACGGAACACTACGGAACAGTATGGACCAGTACGGAGCAATATGGACCGGTACGGACCGGTACGGACCGGTAGGGACTGGCACGGACCGGAACGGACCGGAACGGACCGGTACGGACCGGTACGGACAGGTAAGGACCGGTACGGACCGGTATGGATCAGTATGGACCGGTACGGAACACTACGGACCAGTACGGAACACTATGGACAAGTACGGACCAGTACGGAACGGACCAGAACGGAGTGGAACGGACCGGTACGGACCAGAATGGACCAGAACGGACCGGTATGCAGCGGTACGGACCAGTATGAACCAGTACGGACCAGTATGGACCAGTACGGACGAGTACGGCCCAATATGGACCAGTACAGACCAGTACGGAACAGTATGGACAAGTACGTCCCATTTAGACCACTACGGACCATTACGATCCAGTATGGCCAGTACGGAGCAGTACGGACCAGTACGGACCAGTACGGACCGGAACGGACGGGTACGGACCGGTACGGACAGGTAAGGACCGGTACGGACGGGTACGGACCGGTACGGACCGGAACGGAACACTACGGACCAGTACGGAACACTATGGACAAGTGCGGACCAGTACGGACCAGTACGGACCAGTATGGACCGGTATGGATCAGTATGGACCACTACGGACATGTACGGACCAGTATGGACCAGTATGGACAAGTACGGACGAGTACGGCCCAGTATGGACCAGTACAGACCAGTACGGAGCATTACGGACCGGTACGGACCGGTATGGACCGGTACGGACCGGTACGGACATGTACGGCCCAGTACGGACCACTACGGACCAGTATGGACCAGTACGGACCAGAACGGACCAGTACGGACCAGTATGGACCGGTATGGACAAGTACTGACCAGTACAAACAGGAACGGACCGGTACGGACCGGTACGGACCGGTACAGAACGGTACGGACCAGAACGGAGAGGAACGGACCGGTACGGACCGGTACGGACCGGTACGGACCGGAACGGACCAGAACGAACCAGTACGGACCGGTACGGACAGGTAAGGACCAGTACAGACCGGTACGGACCAGTATGGACAAGTACGGAACACTACGGACCAGTACGGAACACTACGGAACAGTATGGACCAGTACGGAGCAATACGGACCGGTACGGACCGGTACGGACCGGTATGGACTGGCACGGACCGGAACGGACCGGAACGGACCGGTACGGATCAGTATGGACCGGTAAGGACCGGTACGGACCGGTATGGATCAGTATGGACCGGTACGGAACACTACGGACCAGTACGGAACACTATGGACAAGTAACGGACCAGTACGGAACGGACCAGAACGGAGTGGAACGGACCGGTACGGACCAGAATGGACCAGAACGGACCGGTATGCAGCGGTACGGACCAGTATGAACCAGTACGGACCAGTATGGACCAGTACGGACGAGTACGGCCCAATATGGACCAGTACAGACCAGTACGGAACAGTATGGACAAGTACGTCCCATTTAGACCACTACGGACCATTACGATCCAGTATGGCCAGTACGGAGCAGTACGGACCAGTACGGACCAGTACGGACCGGAACGGACGGGTACGGACCGGTACGGACAGGTAAGGACCGGTACGGACGGGTACGGACCGGTACGGACCGGAACGGAACACTACGGACCAGTACGGAACACTATGGACAAGTGCGGACCAGTACGGACCAGTACGGACCAGTATGGACCGGTATGGATCAGTATGGACCACTACGGACATGTACGGACCAGTATGGACCAGTATGGACAAGTACGGATGAGTACGGCCCAGTATGGACCAGTACAGACCAGTACGGAGCATTACGGACTGGTACGGACCGGTATGGACCGGTACGGACCGGTACGGACATGTACGGCCCAGTACGGACCACTACGGACCAGTATGGACCAGTACGGACCAGAACGGACCAGTACGGACCAGTATGGACCGGTATGGACAAGTACTGACCAGTACAAACAGGAACGGACCGGTACGGACCGGTACGGACCGGTACAGAACGGTAACGGACCAGAACGGAGAGGAACGGACCGGTACGGACCGGTACGGACCGGTACGGACCGGAACGGACCAGAACGGACCAGTACGGACCGGTACGGACAGGTAAGGACCAGTACAGACCGGTACGGACCAGTATGGACAAGTACGGAACACTACGGACCAGTACGGAACACTACGGAACAGTATGGACCAGTACGGAGCAATACGGACCGGTACGGACCGGTACGGACCGGTATGGACTGGCACGGACCGGAACGGACCGGAACGGACCGGTACGGATCAGTATGGACCGGTACGGAACACTACGGACCAGTACGGAACACTATGGACAAGTACGGACCAGTACGGAACGGACCAGAACGGAGTGAAACGGACCGGTACGGACCAGAATGGACCAGAACGGACCGGTATGCAGCGGTACGGACCAGTATGAACCAGTACGGGCCAGTATGGACCAGTACGGACGAGTACGGCACAATATGGACCAGTACAGACCAGTACGGAACAGTATGGACAAGTACGTCCCATTTAGACCACTACGGACCATTACGATCCAGTATGGCCAGTACGGAGCAGTACGGACCAGTACGGACCAGTACGGACTGGAACGGACGGGTACGGACCGGTACGGACAGGTAAGGACCGGTACGGACGGGTACGGACCGGTACGGACCGGAACGGAACACTACGGACCAGTACGGAACACTATGGACAAGTGCGGACCAATACGGACCAGTACGGACCAGTTTGGACCGGTATGGATCAGTATGGACCACTACGGACATGTACGGACCAGTATGGACAAGTACGGACCAGTATGGACCAGTACGGACCAGTACGGACATGAACGGACCGGAACGGACCAGAACGGAGAGGAACGGACCGGTACGGACCGGTATGGACCGGTACGGACCGGAACGGACCGGTACGGAGCAGTACGGAGAGGTACGGACTGGTACGGAAGGGTACGGAGCAGTATGGATCACTATGGACCAGTACGGACAAGTACGGACCAGTACGGACATGAACGGACCGGAACGGACCAGAACGGAGAGGAACGGACTGGTACGGACCAGAACGGACCAGAACGGACCGGTATGCAGCGGTATGGACCAGTATGAACCAGTACGGACCAGTAGGGACCAGTACGGACGAGTGCGGCCCAGTATGGACCAGTACAGACCAGTACGGAACAGTACGGACCAGTACAGACCAGTACGGAGCATTACGGACCGGTACGGACCGGTACGGACCGGTACGGACCTGTACGGCCCAGTACGGACCACTACGGACCAGTATGGACCAGTACGGACCAGAACGGAACACTACGGACCAGTATGGACCGGTATGGACAAGTACTGACCAGTACAAACAGGAATGGACCGGTACGGACCAGCACGGACCGGTACGGACCAGCACGGACCAGAACGGAGAGGAACGGACCGGTACGGACCGGTACGGACCGGTACGGACCGGAACGGACCAGAACGGACCAGTACGGACCGGTACGGACAGGTAAGGACCAGTACAGACCGGTACGGACCAGTATGGACAAGTACGGAACAATACGGACCAGTACGGAACACTACGGAACAGTATGGACCAGTACGGAGCAATACGGACCAGTACGGAACACTATGGACAAGTACGGACCAGTACGGAACGGACCAGAACGGAGTGGAACGGACCGGTACGGACCAATTAGACCACTACGGACCATTACCATCCAGTATGGCCAGTACGGAGCAGTACGGACCAGTACGGACCAGTACGGACCGGAACGGACGGGTACGGACCGGTACGGACAGGTAAGGACCGGTACGGACGGGTACGGACCGGTACGGACCGAACGGAACACTACGGACCAGTACGGAACACTATGGACAAGTGCGGACCAGTACGGACCAGTACGGACCAGTATGGACCGGTATGGATCAGTATGGACCACTACGGACATGTACGGACCAGTATGGACAAGTACGGACCAGTATGGAACAGTACGGACCAGTACGGACATGAACGGACCGGAACGGACCAGAACGGAGAGGAACGGACCGGTACGGACCGGTATGGACCAGTATGGGCCAGTATGGACCATTATGGACCACTACAAAACAGTACAGAGCGGTACGGACCGGTACGGACCAGAACGGTCCACTACGGACCAGTATGGACCAGTATGGATCTGTATGGACCACTACGGACATGTACGGACCAGTGGACCAATATGGACAAGTACGGACCAGTATGGACCTGTACGGACCAGTACGGACATGAACGGACCGGAACGGACCAGAACGGAGAGGAACGGACCGGTACGGACCGGTATGGACTGGTACGGACTGGAATGGACCGGTACGGATGGGTACGGAGAGGTACGGACCGGTACGGATGGGTACGGACCAGTACGGACCAGTATGGACCAGTATGGACAAGTATGGACCAGTACGGACATGAACGGACCGGAACCGACCAGAACGGAGAGGAACGGACTGGTACGGACCAGAACGGACCAGAACGGACCGGTATGCAGCGGTATGGACCAGTATGAACCAGTACGGACCAATACGGACCAGTACGGACGAGTGCGGACGAGTATGGACCAGTACAGACCAGTACGGAACAGTACAGACCAGTACAGACCAGTATGGACCAGTATGGACCAGTACAGACCAGTACGGGGCATTACGGACCGGTACGGACCGGTACGGACCGGTACGGACCGGTACGGACCTGTACGGACCGGTACGGACCGGTACGGACCTGTACGGACCGGTACGGACCGGTACGGACCTGTACGGCCCAGTATGGACCACTACGGACCAGTATGGACCAGTATGGACCAGAACGGACCAGTACGGAACACTACGGAACAGTATGGACAAATACTGACCAGTACAAACAGGAACGGACCGGTACGGACCGGTACGACCGGTACAGAACGGTACGGACCAGAACGGAGAGGAACGGACCGGTACGGACCGGTACGGACCGGAACGGACCAGAACGGACCAGTACGGACCGGTACGGACAGGTAAGGACCAGTACAGACCGGTACAGACCAGTATGGACATGTACGGAACACAACGGACCAGTACGGAACACTACGGAACAGTATGGACCAGTACGGAGCAATACGGACCAGTACGGACCGGTACAGACCGGTATGGACCGGCACGGACCGGAACGGACCGGTACGGACGGGTACGGACCAGTATGGACCGGTACGGACAGGTACGGACCGGTACGGACCGGTACAGACCGGAACGGACTGGTACGGACCGGTACGGACAGGTAAGGACCGGTACGGACCGGTACGGAACAGTATGGACCAGTACGGAACACTACGGACCAGTACGGAACACTATGGACAAGTACGGACTAGTACGGAACGGACCCGAACAGAGAGGAACGGACCGGTACGGACCAGAACGGACCAGAACGGACCGGTATGCAGCGGTATGGACCAGTATGAACCAATACGGACCAGTATGGACCAGTACGGACGAGTACGGCCCAGTATGGACCAGTACAGACCAGTACGGAACAGTACGGACCAGTACAGACCAGTACGGACCAGTACGGACCAGTACGGCCCAGTATGGACCACTACGGACCATTACGGTCCAGTATGGCCAGTACAGATCAGTACGGACCAGTACGGACCAGTACAGATCAGTACGGAACAGTACGGACCGGTATGGATCAGTACGGAACACTACGGACCAGTACGGACCAGTATGGATCACTATGGACAAGTACGGACCAGTACGTAACAGACCAGAACGGAGAGGAACGGACCGGTACGGACCACAACGGACCAGAACGGACCGGTATGCAGCGGTATGGACCAGTATGAACCAGTACGGACCAGTATGGACCAGTACGGACGAGTACGGCCCAGTATGCACCAGTACGGACCAGTACGGAACAGTACGGACCAGTACAGACCAGTATGGACCACTACGGACCAGTATGGACCGGTATGGATCAGTATGGACCACTACGGACCAGTACGGACCAGTATGGACCAGTATGGACAAGTACGGACCAATACGGACATGAACGGACCGCAACGGACCAGAACGGAGAGGAACGGACCGGTACGGACCAGAATGGACCAGAAGGGACCGGTATGCACCGGTATGGGCCAGTATGAACCAGTACGGACCAGTATGGACCAGTACGGACGAGTACGGCCCAGTATGGACCAGTACAGACCAGTACGGAGCATTACGGACCGGTACAGACCGGTACGGACCGGTACGGACCAGTACGGACCTCTACGGCCCAGTACGGACCACTACGGACCAGTATGGACCGATATGGATCAGTATGGACCACTACGGACATGTACGGACCAGTGGACCAATATGGACAAGTACGGACCAGTATGGACCAGTACGGACCAGTACGGACATGAACGGACCGGAACGGACCAGAACGGAGAGGAATGGACCGGTACGGACCGGAACGGACCGGTACGGATGGGTACGGAGAGGTACGGACCGGTACGGACGGGTACGGAGCAGTATGGATCACTATGGACAAGTACGGACAAGTACGGACCAGTACGGACATGAACGGACCGGAACGGACCAGAACGGAGAGGAACGGACTGGTACGGACCAGAACGGACCAGAACGGACCGGTATGCACCGGTATGGACCAGTATGAACCAGTACGGACCAGTATGGACCAGTACGGACGAGTGCGGCCCAGTATGGACACTTACAGACCAGTAGGGAACAGTACGGACCACTACAGACCAGTACGGACCTGTACGGACCAGTATGGACCGGTATGGATCAGTACGGACCACTACGGACCAGTACGGACCAGTATGGACCAGTATGGACCAGTATGGACAAGTACGGACCAATACGGACATGAACGGACCGCAACGGACCAGAACGGAGAGGAACGGACTGGTACGGACCAGAATGGACCAGAACGGACCGGTATGCACCGCTACGGACCAGTATGAACCAGTACGGACCAGTATGGACCAGTACGGACGAGTACGGCCCAGTATGGACCAGTACAGACCAGTACGGAGCATTACGGACCGGTACGGACCGGTATGGACCGGTACGGACCGGTACGGACCTGTACGGCCCAGTACGGACCACTACGGACCAGTATGGACCAGTACGGAACACTATGGACCGGAACGGACCAGAACGGACCAGTACGGACCGTCACGGACAGGTAAGGACCAGTACAGACCGGTACGGACCAGTATGGACAAGTACGGAACACTATGGAACAGTATGGACCAGTACGGAGCAATACGGACCGGTACGGACCGGTACGGACCGGTATGGACTGGCACGGACCGGAACGGACCGGAACGGACCGGTACGGACCGGTACGGACAGGTAAGGACCGGTACGGACCGGTATGGATCAGTATGGACCGGTACGGAACACTACGGACCAGTACGGAACACTATGGACATGTACGGACCAGTACGGAACGGACCAGAACGGAGTGGAACGGACCGGTATGGATCAGTATGGACAAGTACGGATGAGTACGGCCCAGTATGGACCAGTACAGACCAGTACGGAGCATTACGGACCGGTACGGACCGGTATGGACCGGTACGGGCCGGTACGGACCTGTACGGCCCAGTACGGACCACTACGGACCAGTATGGACCAGTACGGACCAGAACGGACCAGTACGGACCAGTATGGACCGGTATGGACAAGTACTGACCAGTACAAACAGGAACGGACCGGTACGGACCAGCACGGACCGGTACAGAACGGTACGGACCAGAACGGAGAGGAACGGACCGGTACGGACCGGTACGGACCGGTACGGACCGGAACGGACCAGAACGGACCAGTACGGACCGGTACGGACAGGTAAGGACCAGTACAGACCGGTACGGACCAGTATGGACAAGTACGGAACACTACGGACCAGTACGGAACACTACGGAACAGTATGGACCAATACGGAGCAATACGGACCGGTACGGACCGGTACGGACCGGTATGGACTGGCACGGACCGGAACGGACCGGAACGGACCGGTACGGATCAGTATGGACCGGTACGGAACACTACGGACCAGTACGGAACACTATGGACAAGTACGGACCAGTACGGAACGGACCAGAACGGAGTGGAACGGACCGGTACGGACCAGAATGGACCAGAACGGACCGGTATGCAGCGGTACGGACCAGTATGAACCAGTACGGACCAGTATGGACCAGTACGGATGAGTACGGCCCAATATGAACCAGTACGGACCAGTACGGAACAGTATGGACAAGTACATCCCATTTAGACCACTACGGACCATTACGATCCAGTATGGCCAGTACGGAGCAGTACGGACCAGTACGGACCAGTACGGACCGGAACGGACGGGTACGGACCGGTACGGACAGGTAAGGACCGGTACGGACGGGTACGGACCGGTACGGACCGGAACGGAACACTACGGACCAGTACGGAACACTATGGACAAGTGCGGACCAGTACGGACCAGTACGGACCAGTATGGACCGGTATGGATCAGTATGGACCACTACGGACATGTAGGGACCAGTATGGACAAGTACGGACCAGTATGGAACAGTACGGACCAGTACGGACATGAACGGACCGGAACGGACCAGAACGGAGAGGAACGGACCGGTACGGACCTGTATGGACCAGTATGGGCCAGTATGGACCATTATGGACCACTACAAAACAGTACAGAGCGGTACGGACCGGTACGGACCAGAACGGTCCAGTACGGACCAGTATGGACCGGTATGGATCTGTATGGACCACTACGGACATGTACGGACCAGTGGACCAATATGGACAAGTACGGACCAGTATGGACCTGTACGGACCAGTACGGATATGAACGGACCGGAACGGACCAGAACGGAGAGGAACGGACCGGTACGGACCGGTATGGACTGGTACGGACTGGAATGGACCGGTACGGATGGGTACGGAGAGGTACGGACCGGTACGGATGGGTACGGACCAGTACGGACCAGTATGGACCAGTATGGACAAGTACGGACCAGTACGGACATGAACGGACCGGAACCGACCAGAACGGAGAGGAACGGACCGGAACGGACCAGAACGGACCAGAACGGACCGGTATGCAGCGGTATGGACCAGTATGAACCAGTACGGACCAATACGGACCAGTACGGACGAGTGCGGACGAGTATGGACCAGTACAGACCAGTACGGAACAGTACAGACCAGTACAGACCAGTATGGACCAGTACGGACCAGTATGGACCGGTATGGATCAGTATGGACCACTACGGACCAGTACAGACCAGTATGGATCACTATGGACAAGTACGGACCAGTACGGACATGAACGGACCGCAACGGACCAGAACGGAGAGGAACGGACCGGTACGGACCAGAATGGACCAGAACGGACCGGTATGCACCGCTATGGACCAGTATGAACCAGTACGGACCAGTATGGACCAGTACGGACGACTACGGCCCAGTATGGACCAGTACAGACCAGTACGGAGCATTACGGACCGGTACGGACCGGTACGGACCGGTACGGACCGGTACGGACCTGTACGGACCGGTTCGGACCGGTACGGACCTGTACGGACCGGTACGGACCGGTACGGACCTGTACGGCCCAGTATGGACCACTACGGACCAGTATGGACCAGTACGGACCACTACGGACCAGTACGGAACACTACGGAACAGTATGGACAAATACTGACCAGTACAAACAGGAACGGACCGGTACGGACCGGTACGGAACGGTACAGAACGGTACGGACCAGAACGGAGAGGAACGGACCGGTACGGACCGGTACCGACCGGAACGGACCAGAACGGACCAGTACGGACCGGTACGGACAGGTAAGGACCAGTACAGACCGGTACAGACCAGTATGGACATGTACGGAACACAACGGACCAGTACGGAACACTACGGAACAGTATGGACCAGTACGGAGCAATACGGACCAGTACGGACCGGTACAGACCGGTATGGACCGGCACGGACCGGAACGGACCGGTACGGACGGGTACGGACCAGTATGGACCGGTACGGACCGGTACGGACCGGTACGGACCGGTACAGACCGGAACGGACTGGTACGGACCGGTACGGACAGGTAAGGACCGGTACGGACCAGTATGGACCAGTATGGAACACTACGGACCAGTACGGAACACTATGGACAAGTACGGACTAGTACGGAACGGACCCGAACAGAGAGGAACGGACCGGTACGGACCAGAACGGGCCAGAACGGACCGGTATGCAGCGGTATGGACCAGTATGAACCAATACGAACCAGTATGGACCAGTACGGACGAGTACGGCCCAGTATGGACCAGTACAGACCAGTACGGAACAGTACGGACCAGTACAGACCAGTACAGACCAGTACGGACCAGTACGGCCCAGTATGGACCACTACGGACCATTACGGTCCAGTATGGCCAGTACAGATCAGTACGGACCGGTACGGACCAGTACAGATCAGTACGGAACAGTACGGACCGGTATGGATCAGTACGGACCACTACGGACCAGTACAGATCAGTACGGAACAGTATGGACCGGTATGGATCAGTACGGACCACTACGGACCAGTACGGACCAGTATGGATCACTATGGACAAGTACGGACCAGTACGGAACGGACCAGAACGAAGAGGAACGGACCGGTACGGACCAGAACGGACCAGAACGGACCGGTATGCAGCGGTATGGACCAGTATGAACCGGTACGGGCCAGTATGGACCAGTACGGACGAGTACGGCCCAGTATGGACCAGTACAGACCAGTACGGAACAGTACAGACCAGTACAGACCAGTATGGACCACTACGGACCAGTATGGACCGGTATGGATCAGTATGGACCACTACGGACCAGTACGGACCAGTATGGACCAGTATGGACTAGTACGGACCAATACGGACATGAACGGACCGCAACGGACCAGAACGGAGAGGAACGGACCGGTACGGACCAGAATGGACCAGAACGGACCGGTATGCACCGGTATGGGCCAGTATGAACCAGTACGGACCAGTATGGACCAGTACGGACGAGTACGGCCCAGTATGGACCAGTACAGACCAGTACGGAGCATTACGGACCGGTACAGACCGGTACAGACCGGTACGGACCAGTACGGACCTCTACGGCCCAGTACGGACCACTACGGACCAGTATGGACCGATATGGATCAGTATGGACCACTACGGACATGTACGGACCAGTGGACCAATATGGACAAGTACCAACCAGTATGGACCTGTACGGACCAGTACGGACATGAACGGACCGGAACGGACCAGAACGGAGAGGAATGGACCGGTACAGACCGGTATGGACAAGTACGTTCCGGAACGGACCGGTACGGATGGGTACGGAGAGGTACGGACCGGTACGGACGGGTACGGAGCAGTATGGATCACTATGGACAAGTACGGACAAGTACGGACCAGTACGGACATGAACGGACCGGAACGGACCAGAACGGAGAGGAACGGACGGGTACGGACCAGTATGGACCGGTACGGACCGGTACCGACCGGTACAGACCGGAACGGACTGGTAGGGACCGGTACGGACAGGTAAGGACCGGTACGGACCGGTACGGACCAGTATGGACCAGTACGGAACACTACGGACCAGTACGGAACATTATGGACAAGTACGGACCAGTACGGAACGGACCAGAACGGAGAGGAACGGACCGGTACGGACCAGAACGGACCAGAACGGACCGGTATGCACCAGTATGGACCAGTATGAACCAGTACGGACCAGTATGGACCAGTACAGACGAGTACGGCCCACTATGGACCATTACGGTCCAGTACGGAACAGTACGGACCAGTACAGACCAGTACGAACCAGTACGGACCAGTACGGCCCAGTATGGACCACTACGGACCATTACGGTCCAGTATGGCCAGTAAGGATCAGTACGGACCAGTACGGGCCAGTACGGATCAGTACGGAACAGTACGGACCAGTATGGACCGATATGGATCAGTATGGACCACTACGGACATGTACGGACCAGTGGACCAATATGGACAAGTACGGACCAGTATGGACCTGTACGGACCAGTACGGACATGAACGGACCGGAACGGACCAGAACGGACCAGTACGGACCGGTACGGACAGGTAAGGACCAGTACAGACCGGTACGGACCAGTATGGACAAGTACGGAACACTACGGACCAGTACGGAACACTACGGAACAGTATGGACCAGTACGGAGCAATACGGACCGGTACGGACCGGTACGGACCGGTATGGACTGGCACGGACCGGAACGGACCGGAACGGACCGGTACGGATCAGTATGGACCGGTACGGAACACTACGGACCAGTACGGAACACTATGGACAAGTACGGACCAGTACGGAACGGACCAGAACGGAGTGGAACGGACCGGTACGGACCAATTAGACCACTACGGACCATTACGATCCAGTATGGCCAGTACGGAGCAGTACGGACCAGTACGGACCAGTACGGACCGGAACGGACGGGTACGGACCGGTACGGACAGGTAAGGACCGGTACGGACGGGTACGGACCGGTACGGACCGGAACGGAACACTACGGACCAGTACGGAACACTATGGACAAGTGCGGACCAGTACGGACCAGTACGGACCAGTATGGACCGGTATGGATCAGTATGGACCACTACGGACATGTAGGGACCAGTATGGACAAGTACGGACCAGTATGGAACAGTACGGACCAGTACGGACATGAACGGACCGGAACGGACCAGAACGGAGAGGAACGGACCGGTACGGACCGGTATGGACCAGTATGGGCCAGTATGGACCATTATGGACCACTACAAAACAGTACAGAGCGGTACGGACCGGTACGGACCAGAACGGTCCACTACGGACCAGTATGGACCAGTATGGATCTGTATGGACCACTACGGACATGTACGGACCAGTGGACCAATATGGACAAGTACGGACCAGTATGGACCTGTACCGACCAGTACGGACATGAACGGACCGGAACGGACCAGAACGGAGAGGAACGGACCGGTACGGACCGGTATGGACTGGTACGGACTGGAATGGACCGGTACGGATGGGTACGGAGAGGTACGGACCGGTACGGATGGGTACGGACCAGTACGGACCAGTATGGACCAGTATGGACAAGTACGGACCAGTACGGACATGAACGGACCGGAACCGACCAGAACGGAGAGGAACGGACCGGAACGGACCAGAACGGACCAGAACGGACCGGTATGCAGCGGTATGGACCAGTATGAACCAGTACGGACCAATACGGACCAGTACGGACGAGTGCGGACGAGTATGGACCAGTACAGACCAGTACGGAACAGTACAGACCAGTACAGACCAGTATGGACCAGTACGGACCAGTATGGACCGGTATGGATCAGTATGGACCACTACGGACCAGTACGGACCAGTATGGATCACTATGGACAAGTACGGACCAGTACGGACATGAACGGACCGCAACGGACCAGAACGGAGAGGAACGGACCGGTACGGACCAGAATGGACCAGAACGGACCGGTATGCACCGGTATGGGCCAGTATGAACCAGTACGGACCAGTATGGACCAGTACGGACGACTACGGCCCAGTATGGACCAGTACAGACCAGTACGGAGCATTACGGACCGGTACGGACCGGTACGGACCGGTACGGACCGGTACGGACCTGTACGGACCGGTACGGACCGGTACGGACCTGTACGGACCGGTACGGACCGGTACGGACCTGTACGGCCCAGTATGGACCACTACGGACCAGTATGGACCAGTACGGACCACTACGGACCAGTACGGAACACTACGGAACAGTATGGACAAATACTGACCAGTACAAACAGGAACGGACCGGTACGGACCGGTACGGAACGGTACAGAACGGTACGGACCAGAACGGAGAGGAACGGACCGGTACGGACCGGTACCGACCGGAACGGACCAGAACGGACCAGTACGGACCGGTACGGACAGGTAAGGACCAGTACAGACCGGTACAGACCAGTATGGACATGTACGGAACACAACGGACCAGTACGGAACACTACGGAACAGTATGGACCAGTACGGAGCAATACGGACCAGTACGGACCGGTACAGACCGGTATGGACCGGCACGGACCGGAACGGACCGGTACGGACGGGTACGGACCAGTATGGACCGGTACGGACAGGTACGGACCGGTACGGACCGGTACAGACCGGAACGGACTGGTACGGACCGGTACGGACAGGTAAGGACCGGTACGGACCAGTATGGACCAGTACGGAACACTACGGACCAGTACGGAACACTATGGACAAGTACGGACTAGTACGGAACGGACCCGAACAGAGAGGAACGGACCGGTACGGACCAGAACGGGCCAGAACGGACCGGTATGCAGCGGTATGGACCAGTATGAACCAATACGAACCAGTATGGACCAGTACGGACGAGTACGGCCCAGTATGGACCAGTACAGACCAGTACGGAACAGTACGGACCAGTACAGACCAGTACAGACCAGTACGGACCAGTACGGCCCAGTATGGACCACTACGGACCATTACGGTCCAGTATGGCCAGTACAGATCAGTACGGACCGGTACGGACCAGTACAGATCAGTACGGAACAGTACGGACCGGTATGGATCAGTACGGACCACTACGGACCAGTACGGACCAGTATGGATCACTATGGACAAGTACGGACCAGTACGGAACGGACCAGAACGGAGAGGAACGGACCGGTACGGACCAGAACGGACCAGAACAGACCGGTATGCAGCGGTATGGACCAGTATGAACCAGTACGGACCAGTATGGACCAGTACGGACGAGTACGGCCCAGTATGGACCAGTACAGACCAGTACGGAACAGTACGGACCAGTACAGACCAGTATGGACCACTACGGACCAGTATGGACCACTACGGACCATTACGGCCCAGTATGGCCAGTACGGAGCAGTACGGACCAGTATGGACAAGTGCGGACCAGTACGGACCAGTACGGACCAGTATGGACCGGTATGGATCAGTATGGACCACTACGGACATGTACGGACCAGTGGACCAATATGGACAAGTACGGACCAGTATGGAACTGTACGGACCAGTACGGACATGAACGGACCGGAACGGACCAGAACGGAGAGGAACGGACCGGTACGGACCGGTATGGACCGGTACGGACCGGAAAGGACCGGTACGGATGGGTACGGAGAGGTACGGACCGGTACGGATGGGTACGGACCAGTACGGACCAGTAGGGACCGGTACGGACCACTATGGACCAGTACGGAGCAGAAAGGACCAGTAGGGACCACTATGGACCAGTACGCACCAGAACGGGACAGTACGGACCAGTACGGACCACTAGGGGGCAGTACGGAGCAGTACGGACCAGTATGGACAAGTACGGACCAGTACGGACCAGTACGGACCAGTACGGACAAGTACAGAGCAGTATGGACCAGTGCGGACCAGAACGGACCAGTACGGACTAGTATGGACCGGTATGGACCAGTACGGACCAGTACGGACCAGTATGGAGCAGTACGGAGCAGTGTGGACCAGTATGGACCAATATGCACCAGTACAGACCAGTACTGACCAGTATGGACCAGTACGGACCAGTACGGACCAGTATGGAACAGTATGGACCAGTGCAGACGAGAACGGACCAGAACGGACCAGGATGGACCAGTACGGACTAGTACGGAGCAGTACGGACCAATGCGGAGTAGTACGGACCAGAACGGAGCAGTATGGACTAGTATGGACCAGTGCAGACGAGAACGGACCAGAACGGACCAGGATGGACCAGTACGGACTAGTACGGACTAGTACGGAGCAGTACGGACCAATGCGGAGCAGTACGGACCAGAACGGACCAGTATGGACCAGTACGGACCAGTACAGACCAATACGGAGCAGTACGGACCACTACGGACCAGTACGGACCAGAACGGAACACTACAGACCAGTACGGAACACTATGGACAAGTACGGACCAGTACGGAGCAGTACGGACCAGTATGGACCGGTATGGATCAGTGTGGACCACTACGGACCAGTACGGACCAGTACGGACATGAACGGACCGGAACGGACCAGAACGGAGAGGAACGGGCCGGTACGGACCGGTATGGACCGGTACGGACTGGAACGGACCGGTACGGATGGGTACGGACCGGTACGGACCGGTACGGACGGGTACGGCCCAGTATGGACCGGTACGGACCAGTACGGACCAGTACAGACCAGTACGGAGCAGTACGGCCCAGTATGGACCACTACGGACCATTACGGTCCAGTATGGCCAGTACGGAGCAGTACGGACCAGTATGGACCGGTACGGATCAGTACGGACCAGTATGGACCGGTACGGATCAGTACGGATCGGTACGGACCGGTATGGATCAGTACGGAACACTATGGACCGGTACGGACCGGTACGGACCAGTACGGAGCAGTATGGACCAGTATGGATCAGTATGGACCACTACGGAGCAGTACGGACCAGTATGGACAAGTACGGACCAGTATGGACATGAACGGACCGCAACGGACCAGAACGGAGAGGAACGGACCGGTACGGACCGGTATGGACTGGTACGGACTGGTACGGACTGGAACGGACCGGTACGGATGGGTACGGACAGGTACGGACCGGTACGGACGGGTACGGCCCTGTATGGACCAGTACGGACCATTAGGGTCCAGTATGGCCAGTACGGAGCAGTACGGACCAGTACGGACCAGTACGGACCATTAGGGTCCAGTATGGCCAGTACGGAGCAGTACGGACCAGTATGGACCAGTACGGATCAGTACGGACCAGTATGGACCAGTACGGATCAGTACGGATCGGTACGGACCGGTATGGATCAGTACGGAGCAGTATGGACCGGTATGGATCAGTACGGACCAGTACGGACCAGTATGGACAAGTACGGACCAGTACGGACATGAACGGACCGCAACGGACCAGAACGGAGAGGAACGGACCGGTACGGACCGGTATGGACCGGTACGGACAGGAACAAACCGGTACGGAGGGGTAGGACAGTTACGGACCGGTACGGACGGCTACGGACCGGTACGGACCAGAACGGACCGGTACGGACAGGTAAGGATCAGTACAGACCGCTACGGACCAGTATGGACAAGTACGGAACACTACGGACCAGTACGGAACACTACGGAACAGTATGGACCAGTACGGAGCAATACGGACCAGTACGGACCGGTACGGACCGGTACGGACGGGTACGGCCCAGTATGGACCACTACGGACCATTACGGTCCAGTATGGCCAGTACGGATCAGTACGGACCAGTACGGACCAGTACAGATCAGTACGGAACAGTACGGACCAGTACGGACCACTATGGACTATTACGGTCCAGTATGGCCAGTACGGAGCAGTACGGACCAGTATGGACCAGTACGGATCAGTACGGATCGGTACGGTCCGGTATGGATCAGTACGGAACACTATGGACTGGTACGGACCAGTACGGACCAGTACGGAGCAGTATGGACCGGTATGGATCAGTATGGACAATTACGGACCAGTACGGACCAGTATGGACAAGTACGGACCAGTACGGACATGAACGGACCGCAACGGACCAGAACGGAGAGGAACGGACCGGTACGGACCGGTATGGACCGGTATGGACAGGAACAAACCGGTACGGAGGGGTAGGACAGTTACGGACCGGTACGGACGGCTACGGACCGGTACGGACCAGAACGGACCGGTACGGACAGGTAAGGATCAGTACAGACCGCTACGGACCAGTATGGACAAGTACGGAACACTACGGACCAGTACGGAACACTACGGAACAGTATGGACCAGTACGGAGCAATACGGACCAGTACGGACCGGTACGGACCGGTACGGACGGGTACGGCCCAGTATGGACCACTACGGACCATTACGGTCCAGTATGGCCAGTACGGATCAGTACGGACCAGTACGGACCAGTACAGATCAGTACGGAACAGTACGGACCAGTACGGACCACTATGGACTATTACGGTCCAGTATGGCCAGTACGGAGCAGTACGGACCAGTATGGACCAGTACGGATCAGTACGGATCGGTACGGTCCGGTATGGATCAGTACGGAACACTATGGACTGGTACGGACCAGTACGGACCAGTACGGAGCAGTATGGACCGGTATGGATCAGTATGGACAATTACGGACCAGTACGGACCAGTATGGACAAGTACGGACCAGTACGGACATGAACGGACCGCAACGGACCAGAACGGAGAGGAACGGACCGGTACGGACCGGTATGGACCGGTACGGACAGGAACAAACCGGTACGGAGGGGTAGGACAGGTACGGACCGGTACGGACGGCTACGGACCGGTACGGACCAGAACGGACCGGTACGGACAGGTAAGGATCAGTACAGACCGCTACGGACCAGTATGGACAAGTACGGAACACTACGGACCAGTACGGAACACTACGGAACAGTATGGACCAGTACGGAGCAATACGGACCAGTACGGACCGGTACGGACCGGTATGGACCGGCACGGACCGGAACGGACCGGTACGGACGGGTACGGACGGGTACGGACCAGTATGGACCGGTACGGACAGGTACGGACCGGTACGGACCGGTACAGACCGGAACGGACTGGTACGGACCGGTACGGACAGGTAAGGACCGGTACGGACCGGTACGGACCAGTATGGACCAGTACGGAACACTACGGACCAGTACGGAACACTATGGACAAGTACGGACTAGTACGGAACGGACCCGAACAGAGAGGAACGGACCGGTACGGACCAGAACGGACCAGAACGGACCGGTATGCAGCGTTATGGACCAGTATGAACCAATACGGACCAGTATGGACCAGTACGGACGAGTACGGCCCAGTATGGACCAGTACAGACCAGTACGGAACAGTACGGACCAGTACAGACCAGTACGGACCAGTACGGACCAGTACGGCCCAGTATGGACCACTACGGACCATTACGGTCCAGTATGGCCAGTACAGATCAGTACGGACCAGTACGGACCAGTACAGATCAGTACGGAACAGTACGGACCGGTATGGATCAGTACGGAACACTACGGACCAGTACGGACCAGTATGGATCACTATGGACAAGTACGGACCAGTACGTAACGGACCAGAACGGAGAGGAACGGACCGGTACGGACCACAACGGACCAGAACGGACCGGTATGCAGCGGTATGGACCAGTATGAACCAGTACGGACCAGTATGGACCAGTACGGACGAGTACGGCCCAGTATGCACCAGTACGGACCAGTACGGAACAGTACGGACCAGTACAGACCAGTATGGACCACTACGGACCAGTATGGACCGGTATGGATCAGTATGGACCACTACGGACCAGTACGGACCAGTATGGACCAGTATGGAGCAGTACGGAGCAGTGTGGACCAGTATGGACCAATATGCACCAGTACAGACCAGTACTGACCAGTATGGACCAGTACGGACCAGTACGGACCAGTATGGAACAGTATGGACCAGTGCAGACGAGAACGGACCAGAACGGACCAGGATGGACCAGTACGGACTAGTACGGAGCAGTACGGACCAATGCGGAGTAGTACGGACCAGAACGGACCAGTATGGACTAGTATGGACCAGTGCAGACGAGAACGGACCAGAACGGACCAGGATGGACCAGTACGGACTAGTACGGACTAGTACGGAGCAGTACGGACCAATGCGGAGCAGTACGGACCAGAACGGACCAGTATGGACCAGTACGGACCAGTACAGACCAATACGGAGCAGTACGGACCACTACGGACCAGTACGGACCAGAACGGAACACTACAGACCAGTACGGAACACTATGGACAAGTACGGACCAGTACGGAGCAGTACGGACCAGTATGGACCGGTATGGATCAGTGTGGACCACTACGGACCAGTACGGACCAGTACGGACATGAACGGACCGGAACGGACCAGAACGGAGAGGAACGGGCCGGTACGGACCGGTATGGACCGGTACGGACTGGAACGGACCGGTACGGATGGGTACGGACCGGTACGGACCGGTACGGACGGGTACGGCCCAGTATGGACCAGTACGGACCAGTACGGACCAGTACAGACCAGTACGGAGCAGTACGGCCCAGTATGGACCACTACGGACCATTACGGTCCAGTATGGCCAGTACGGAGCAGTACGGACCAGTATGGACCGGTACGGATCAGTACGGACCAGTATGGACCAGTACGGATCAGTACGGATCGGTACGGACCGGTATGGATCAGTACGGAACACTATGGACCGGTACGGACCAGTACGGACCAGTACGGAGCAGTATGGACCAGTATGGATCAGTATGGACCACTACGGAGCAGTACGGACCAGTATGGACAAGTACGGACCAGTATGGACATGAACGGACCGCAACGGACCAGAACGGAGAGGAACGGACCGGTACGGACTGGTATGGACTGGTATGGACTGGTACGGACTGGAACGGACCGGTACGGATGGGTACGGACAGGTACGGACCGGTACGGACGGGTACGGCCCTGTATGGACCAGTACGGACCATTAGGGTCCAGTATGGCCAGTACGGAGCAGTACGGAGCAGTACGGACCAGTACGGACCATTAGGGTCCAGTATGGCCAGTACGGAGCAGTACGGACCAGTATGGACCAGTACGGATCAGTACGGACCAGTATGGACCAGTACGGATCAGTACGGATCGGTACGGACCGGTATGGATCAGTACGGAGCAGTATGGACCGGTATGGATCAGTACGGACCAGTACGGACCAGTATGGACAAGTACGGACCAGTACGGACATGAACGGACCGCAACGGACCAGAACGGAGAGGAACGGACCGGTACGGACCGGTATGGACCGGTATGGACAGGAACAAACCGGTACGGAGGGGTAGGACAGTTACGGACCGGTACGGACGGCTACGGACCGGTACGGACCAGAACGGACCGGTACGGACAGGTAAGGATCAGTACAGACCGCTACGGACCAGTATGGACAAGTACGGAACACTACGGACCAGTACGGAACACTACGGAACAGTATGGACCAGTACGGAGCAATACGGACCAGTACGGACCGGTACGGACCGGTACGGACGGGTACGGCCCAGTATGGACCACTACGGACCATTACGGTCCAGTATGGCCAGTACGGATCAGTACGGACCAGTACGGACCAGTACAGATCAGTACGGAACAGTACGGACCAGTACGGACCACTATGGACTATTACGGTCCAGTATGGCCAGTACGGAGCAGTACGGACCAGTATGGACCAGTACGGATCAGTACGGATCGGTACGGTCCGGTATGGATCAGTACGGAACACTATGGACTGGTACGGACCAGTACGGACCAGTACGGAGCAGTATGGACCGGTATGGATCAGTATGGACAATTACGGACCAGTACGGACCAGTATGGACAAGTACGGACCAGTACGGACATGAACGGACCGCAACGGACCAGAACGGAGAGGAACGGACCGGTACGGACCGGTATGGACCGGTACGGACAGGAACAAACCGGTACGGAGGGGTAGGACAGGTACGGACCGGTACGGACGGCTACGGACCGGTACGGACCAGAACGGACCGGTACGGACAGGTAAGGATCAGTACAGACCGCTACGGACCAGTATGGACAAGTACGGAACACTACGGACCAGTACGGAACACTACGGAACAGTATGGACCAGTACGGAGCAATACGGACCAGTACGGACCGGTACGGACCGGTACGGACGGGTACGGCCCAGTATGGACCACTACGGACCATTACGGTCCAGTATGGCCAGTACGGATCAGTACGGACCAGTACGGACCAGTACAGATCAGTACGGAACAGTACGGACCAGTACTAACCACTATGGACTATTACGGTCCAGTATGGCCAGTACGGAGCAGTACGGACCAGTATGGACCAGTACGGATCAGTACGGATCGGTACGGTCCGGTATGGATCAGTACGGAACACTATGGACCGGTACGGACCAGTACGGACCAGTACGGAGCAGTATGGACCGGTATGGATCAGTATGGACAATTACGGACCAGTACGGACCAGTATGGACAAGTACGGACCAGTACGGACATGAACGGACCGCAACGGACCAGAACGGAGAGGAACGGACCGGTACGGACCGGTATGGACCGGTACGGACAGGAACAAACCGGTACGGAGGGGTAGGACAGGTACGGACCGGTACGGACGGCTACGGACCGGTACGGACCAGAACGGACCGGTACGGACAGGTAAGGATCAGTACAGACCGCTACGGACCAGTATGGACAAGTACGGAACACTACGGACCAGTACGGAACACTACGGAACAGTATGGACCAGTACGGAGCAATACGGACCAGTACGGACCGGTACGGACCGGTATGGACCGGTACGGACAGGTACGGACCGGTACGGACCGGTACAGACCGGAACGGACTGGTACGGACTGGTACGGACAGGTAAGGACCGGTACGGACCGGTACGGACCAGTATGGACCAGTACGGAACACTACGGACCAGTACGGAACACTATGGACAAGTACGGACTAGTACGGAACGGACCCGAACAGAGAGGAACGGACCGGTACGGACCAGAACGGACCAGAACGGACCGGTATGCAGCGTTATGGACCAGTATGAACCAATACGGACCAGTATGGACCAGTACGGACGAGTACGGCCCAGTATGGACCAGTACAGACCAGTACGGAACAGTACGGACCAGTACAGACCAGTACGGACCAGTACGGACCAGTACGGCCCAGTATGGACCACTACGGACCATTACGGTCCAGTATGGCCAGTACAGATCAGTACGGACCAGTACGGACCAGTACAGATCAGTACGGAACAGTACGGACCGGTATGGATCAGTACGGAACACTACGGACCAGTACGGACCAGTATGGATCACTATGGACAAGTACGGACCAGTACGTAACGGACCAGAACGGAGAGGAACGGACCGGTACGGACCACAACGGACCAGAACGGACCGGTATGCAGCGGTATGGACCAGTATGAACCAGTACGGACCAGTATGGACCAGTACGGACGAGTACGGCCCAGTATGCACCAGTACGGACCAGTACGGAACAGTACGGACCAGTACAGACCAGTATGGACCACTACGGACCAGTATGGACCGGTATGGATCAGTATGGACCACTACGGACCAGTACGGACCAGTATGGACCAGTATGGACAAGTACGGACCAATACGGACATGAACGGACCGCAACGGACCAGAACGGAGAGGAACGGACCGGTACGGACCAGAATGGACCAGAACGGACCGGTATGCACCGGTATGGGCCAGTATGAACCAGTACGGACCAGTATGGACCAGTACGGACGAGTACGGCCCAGTATGGACCAGTACAGACCAGTACGGAGCATTACGGACCGGTACAGACCGGTACGGACCGGTACGGACCAGTACGGACCTCTACGGCCCAGTACGGACCACTACGGACCAGTATGGACCGATATGGATCAGTATGGACCACTACGGACATGTACGGACCAGTGGACCAATATGGACAAGTACGGATCAGTATGGACCTGTACGGACCAGTACGGACATGAACGGACCGGAACGGACCAGAACGGAGAGGAATGGACCGGTACTAACCGGTATGGACTGGTACGGACCGGAACGGACCGGTACGGATGGGTACGGAGAGGTACGGACCGGTACGGACGGGTATGGAGCAGTATGGATCACTATGGACAAGTACGGACAAGTACGGACCAGTACGGACATGAACGGACCGGAACGGACCAGAACGGAGAGGAACGGACTGGTACGGACCAGAACGGACCAGAACGGACCGGTATGCACCGGTATGGACCAGTATGAACCAGTACGGACCAGTATGGACCAGTACGGACGAGTGCGGCCCAGTATGGACCAGTACAGACCAGTACGGAACAGTACGGACCACTACAGACCAGTACGGACCTGTACGGACCAGTATGGACCGGTATGGATCAGTATGGACCACTACGGACCAGTACGGACCAGTATGGACCAGTATGGACAAGTACGGACCAATACGGACATGAACGGACCGCAACGGACCAGAACGGAGAGGAACGGACTGGTACGGACCAGAATGGACCAGAACGGACCGGTATGCACCGCTACGGACCAGTATGAACCAGTACGGACCAGTATGGACCAGTACGGACGAGTACGGCCCAGTATGGACCAGTACAGACCAGTACGGAGCATTACGGACCGGTACGGACCGATATGGACCGGTACGGACCGGTACGGACCTGTACGGCCCAGTACGGACCACTACGGACCAGTATGGACCAGTACGGAACACTATGGACCGGAACGGACCAGAACGGACCAGTACAGACCGTCACGGACAGGTAAGGACCAGTACAGACCGGTACAGACCAGTATGGACAAGTACGGAACACTATGGAACAGTATGGACCAGTACGGAGCAATACGGACCGGTACGGACCGGTACGGACCGGTATGGACTGGCACGGACCGGAACGGACCGGAACGGACCGGTACGGACCGGTACGGACAGGTAAGGACCGGTACGGACCGGTATGGATCAGTATGGACCGGTACGGAACACTACGGACCAGTACGGAACACTATGGACATGTACGGACCAGTACGGAACGGACCAGAACGGAGTGGAACGGACCGGTATGGATCAGTATGGACCACTACAGACATGTACGGACCAGTATGGACCAGTATGGACAAGTACGGACGAGTACGGCCCAGTATGGACCAGTACAGACCAGTACGGAGCATTACGGACCGGTACGGACCGGTATGGACCGGTACGGGCCGGTACGGACCTGTACGGCCCAGTACGGACCACTACGGACCAGTATGGACCAGTACGGACCAGAACGGACCAGTACGGACCAGTATGGACCGGTATGGACAAGTACTGACCAGTACAAACAGGAACGGACCGGTACGGACCAGCACGGACCGGTACGGACCAGCACGGACCGGTACAGAACGGTACGGACCAGAACAGAGAGGAACGGACCGGTACGGACCGGTACGGACCGGTACGGACCGGAACGGACCAGAACGGACCGGTACGGACCGGTACGGACAGGTAAGGACCAGTACAGACCGGTACGGACCAGTATGGACAAGTACGGAACACTACGGACCAGTACGGAACACTACGGAACAGTATGGACCAGTACGGAGCAATACGGACCGGTACGGACCGGTACGGACCGGTATGGACTGGCACGGACCGGAACGGACCGGAACGGACCGGTACGGATCAGTATGGACCGGTACGGAACACTACGGACCAGTACGGAACACTATGGACAAGTACGGACCAGTACGGAACGGACCAGAACGGAGTGGAACGGACCGGTACGGACCAGAATGGACCAGAACGGACCGGTATGCAGCGGTACGGACCAGTATGAACCAGTACGGACCAGTATGGACCAGTACGGATGAGTACGGCCCAATATGGACCAGTACAGACCAGTACGGAACAGTATGGACAAGTACGTCCCATTTAGACCACTACGGACCATTACGATCCAGTATGGCCAGTACGGAGCAGTACGGACCAGTACGGACCAGTACGGACCGGAACGGACGGGTACGGACCGGTACGGACCGGAACGGAACACTACGGACCAGTACGGAACACTATGGACAAGTGCGGACCAGTACGGACCAGTACGGACCAGTATGGACCGGTATGGATCAGTATGGACCACTACGGACATGTACGGACCAGTATGGACAAGTACGGACCAGTACGGACCAGTACGGACATGAACGAACCGGAACGGACCAGAACGGAGAGGAACGGACCGGTACGGACCTGTATGGACCAGTATGGGCCAGTATGGACCATTATGGACCACTACAAAACAGTACAGAGCGGTACGGACCGGTACGGACCAGAACGGTCCAGTACGGACCAGTATGGACCGGTATGGATCTGTATGGACCACTACGGACATGTACGGACCAGTGGACCAATATGGACAAGTACGGACCAGTATGGACCTGTACGGACCAGTACGGATATGAACGGACCGGAACGGACCAGAACGGAGAGGAACGGACCGGTACGGACCGGTATGGACTGGTACGGACTGGAATGGACCGGTACGGATGGGTACGGAGAGGTACGGACCGGTACGGATGGGTACGGACCAGTACGGACCAGTATGGACCAGTATGGACAAGTACGGACCAGTACGGACATGAACGGACCGGAACCGACCAGAACGGAGAGGAACGGACTGGTACGGACCGGTACGGACAGGTAAGGACCGGTACGGACCAGTATGGACCAGTACGGAACACTACGGACCAGTACGGAACACTATGGACAAGTACGGACTAGTACGGAACGGACCCGAACAGAGAGGAACGGACCGGTACGGACCAGAACGGGCCAGAACGGACCGGTATGCAGCGGTATGGACCAGTATGAACCAATACGAACCAGTATGGACCAGTACGGACGAGTACGGCCCAGTATGGACCAGTACAGACCAGTACGGAACAGTACGGACCAGTACAGACCAGTACAGACCAGTACGGACCAGTACGGCCCAGTATGGACCACTACGGACCATTACGGTCCAGTATGGCCAGTACAGATCAGTACGGACCGGTACGGACCAGTACAGATCAGTACGGAACAGTACGGACCGGTATGGATCAGTACGGACCACTACGGACCAGTACGGACCAGTATGGATCACTATGGACAAGTACGGACCAGTACGGAACGGACCAGAACGGAGAGGAACGGACCGGTACGGACCAGAACGGACCAGAACAGACCGGTATGCAGCGGTATGGACCAGTATGAACCAGTACGGACCAGTATGGACCAGTACGGACGAGTACGGCCCAGTATGGACCAGTACAGACCAGTACGGACCAGTACGGACCAGTACAGACCAGTATGGACCACTACGGACCAGTATGGACCACTACGGACCATTACGGCCCAGTATGGCCAGTACGGAGCAGTACGGACCAGTATGGACAAGTGCGGACCAGTACGGACCAGTACGGACCAGTATGGACCGGTATGGATCAGTATGGACCACTACGGACATGTACGGACCAGTGGACCAATATGGACAAGTACGGACCAGTATGGAACTGTACGGACCAGTACGGACATGAACGGACCGGAACGGACCAGAACGGAGAGGAACGGACCGGTACGGACCGGTATGGACCGGTACGGACCGGAACGGACCGGTACGGATGGGTACGGGGAGGTACGGACCGGTACGGATGGGTACGGACCAGTACGGACCAGTAGGGACCGGTACGGACCACTATGGACCAGTACGGAGCAGAAAGGACCAGTACGGACCACTATGGACCAGTACGCACCAGAACGGGACAGTACGGACCAGTACGGACCACTAGGGGGCAGTACGGAGCAGTACGGACCAGTATGGACAAGTACGGACCAGTACGGACCAGTACGGACCAGTACGGACAAGTACAGAGCAGTATGGACCAGTGCGGACCGGAACGGACCAGTACGGACTAGTATGGACCGGTATGGACCAGTACGGACCAGTACGGACCAGTATGGAGCAGTACGGAGCAGTGTGGACCAGTATGGACCAATATGCACCAGTACAGACCAGTACTGACCAGTATGGACCAGTACGGACCAGTACGGACCAGTATGGAACAGTATGGACCAGTGCAGACGAGAACGGACCAGAACGGACCAGGATGGACCAGTACGGACTAGTACGGAGCAGTACGGACCAATGCGGAGTAGTACGGACCAGAACGGACCAGTATGGACTAGTATGGACCAGTGCAGACGAGAACGGACCAGAACGGACCAGGATGGACCAGAACGGACTAGTACGGACTAGTACGGAGCAGTACGGACCAATGCGGAGCAGTACGGACCAGAACGGACCAGTATGGACCAGTACGGACCAGTACAGACCAATACGGAGCAGTACGGACCACTACGGACCAGTACGGACCAGAACGGAACACTACAGACCAGTACGGAACACTATGGACAAGTACGGACCAGTACGGAGCAGTACGGACCAGTATGGACCGGTATGGATCAGTGTGGACCACTACGGACCAGTACGGACCAGTACGGACCAGTATGGACAAGTACGGACCAGTATGGACCTGTACGGACCAGTACGGACATGAACGGACCGGAACGGACCAGAACGGAGAGGAACGGGCCGGTACGGACCGGTATGGACCGGTACGGACTGGAACGGACCGGTACGGATGGGTACGGACCGGTACGGACCGGTACGGACGGGTACGGCCCAGTATGGACCAGTACGGACCAGTACGGACCAGTACAGACCAGTACGGAGCAGTACGGCCCAGTATGGACCACTACGGACCATTACGGTCCAGTATGGCCAGTACGGAGCAGTACGGACCAGTATGGACCGGTACGGATCAGTACGGACCAGTATGGACCAGTACGGATCAGTACGGATCGGTACGGACCGGTATGGATCAGTACGGAACACTATGGACCGGTACGGACCAGTACGGACCAGTACGGAGCAGTATGGACCAGTATGGATCAGTATGGACCACTACGGAGCAGTACGGACCAGTATGGACAAGTACGGACCAGTATGGACATGAACGGACCGCAACGGACCAGAATGGAGAGGAACGGACCGGTACGGACCGGTATGGACTGGTACGGACTGGTACGGACTGGAACGGACCGGTACGGATGGGTACGGACAGGTACGGACCGGTACGGACGGGTACGGCCCTGTATGGACCAGTACGGACCATTAGGGTCCAGTATGGCCAGTACGGAGCAGTACGGGCCAGTACGGACCAGTACGGACCATTAGGGTCCAGTATGGCCAGTACGGAGCAGTACAGACCAGTATGGACCAGTACGGATCAGTACGGACCAGTATGGACCAGTACGGATCAGTACGGATCGGTACGGACCGGTATGGATCAGTACGGAGCAGTATGGACCGGTATGGATCAGTACGGACCAGTACGGACCAGTATGGACAAGTACGGACCAGTACGGACATGAACGGACCGCAACGGACCAGAACGGAGAGGAACGGACCGGTACGGACCGGTATGGACCGGTACGGACAGGAACAAACCGGTACGGAGGGGTAGGACAGTTACGGACCGGTACGGACGGCTACGGACCGGTACGGACCAGAACGGACCGGTACGGACAGGTAAGGATCAGTACAGACCGCTACGGACCAGTATGGACAAGTACGGAACACTACGGACCAGTACGGAACACTACGGAACAGTATGGACCAGTACGGAGCAATACGGACCAGTACGGACCGGTACGGACCGGTACGGACGGGTACGGCCCAGTATGGACCACTACGGACCATTACGGTCCAGTATGGCCAGTACGGATCAGTACGGACCAGCACGGACCAGTACAGATCAGTACGGAACAGTACGGACCAGTACGGACCACTATGGACTATTACGGTCCAGTATGGCCAGTACGGAGCAGTACGGACCAGTATGGACCAGTACGGATCAGTACGGATCGGTACGGTCCGGTATGGATCAGTACGGAACACTATGGACCGGTACGGACCAGTACGGACCAGTACGGAGCAGTATGGACCGGTATGGATCAGTATGGACAATTACGGACCAGTACGGACCAGTATGGACAAGTACGGACCAGTACGGACATGAACGGACCGCAACGGACCAGAACGGAGAGGAACGGACCGGTACGGACCGGTATGGACCGGTACGGACAGGAACAAACCGGTACGGAGGGGTAGGACAGGTACGGACCGGTACGGACGGCTACGGACCGGTACGGACCAGAACGGACCGGTACGGACAGGTAAGGATCAGTACAGACCGCTACGGACCAGTATGGACAAGTACGGAACACTACGGACCAGTACGGAACACTACGGAACAGTATGGACCAGTACGGAGCAATACGGACCAGTGCGGACCGGTACGGACCGGTATGGACCGGCACGGACCGGAACGGACCGGTACGGACGGGTACGGACCAGTATGGACCGGTACGGACGGTTACGGACCGGTACGGACCGGTACAGACCGGAACGGACTGGTACGGACCGGTACGGACAGGTAAAGACCGGTACGGATCGGTACGGACCAGTATGGACCAGTACGGAACACTACGGACCACTACAGAACACTATGGACAAGTACGGACTAGTACGGAACGGACCAGAACGGAGAGGAACGGACCGGTACGGACCACAACGGACCAGAACGGACCGGTATGCACCGGTATGGACCAGTATGAACCAATAGGGACCAGTAGGGACCAGTACGGACGAGTACGGCCCAGTATGGACCAGTACAGACAAGTACGGAACAGTACGGACCAGTACAGACCAGTACGGACCAGTACGGACCAGTACGGCCCAGTATGGACCACTACGGACCATTACGGTCCAGTATGGCCAGTACGGATCAGTACGGACCAGTACGGACCAGTACAGATCAGTACGGAACAGTACGGACCAGTATGGATCAGTACGGACCACTACGGACCAGTACGGACCAGTATAGATCACTATGGACAAGTACGGACCAGTACGGACCAGTATGGACCACTATGGACAAGTACGGACCAGTATGGACAAGTACGGACCAGTACGGACATGAACGGACCAGAACGGACCAGAACGGAGAGGAACGGACCGGTACGGAATGGTATGGACCGGTACGGACCGGAACGGACCGGTACGGAGGAGTACGGACAGGTACGGACCGGTACGGACGGGTACGGACCGGTATGGACGGGTAAGGACCAGTACAGACCGCTACGGACCAGTATGGACAAGTACGGAACACTACGGACCAGTACAGAACACTACGGAACAGTATGGACCAGTATGGAGCAATATGGACCAGTACGGACCGGTACGGACCGGTATGGACCGGCACGGACCGGAATGGACCGGTAAGGACCAGTATGGACAAGTACGGACCAGTATGGACAAGTACGGACAAGTACGGACATGAACGGACCGGATCGGACCAGAACGGAGAGGAACCGGCCGGTACGGACTGGTATGGACCAGTACGGACCGTAACAGACCGGTACCGACGGGTACGGACCGGTATGGACCGGTACGGACGGGTACGGCCCAGTATGGACCAGTACGGACCAGTACAGACCAGTACGGAGCAGTACGGCCCAGTATGGACCACTACGAACCATTACGGCCCAGTATGGCCAGGACCGAACACTACGGAACAGTATGGACCAATACGGATCAGTACGGATCGGTACGGACCGGTATGGATCAGTATGGACCACTACGGACCAGTACGGAACAGTATAGATAGGTACGGACCAGTACGGACATGAACGGACCGGAACGGACCACAATGGAGAGGAACGGACCGGTACGGAGCGGTATGGACTGGTACGGACCGGAACGGAGCGGTATGGACCGGTACGGACCGGTACGGACCGGAACGGACCGGTAAGGACCAGTACGGACCGGTATGGACCGGAATGGACAGGTACGGACCGGTAAGGACCGGTAAGGACCGGTACGGACCACTACGGACCATTACGGACCCGTATGGACCAGTACGGACCAGAACGGACCACAAGGGACCGGTACGGACCAGTACGGGCCAGAAAGGACCAGAATGGACCGGTCGGACCGGTACGGATGGGAGAGACTGGTGCTGAACAGTACGGACCAGTACGGACCTGTATGGACCAGTATGGACCAGAACGGACCAGAACGGACCTGTACGGACCAGTACGGGCCAGAAAGGACCGGAACGGACCGGTCGGACCAGTACGGATCGGTACAGACTGGTACTGACAAGTACGGACCAGTACGGACCAGTACGGAGCATTATGGACCGGCACGGACCGGTACGGAGCAGAACGGACCACTACGGACCATTACGGTCCAGTCTGGCCAGTACGGATCAGTACGGACCAGTACGGACCAGTACGGACCGGTCGGACCGGTACGGACCGGAATGGACCGGTACGGACCAGTACGGACCGGTACGGACCGGAACGGAACGGTACGGACCTGTACGGACCGGTACGGACAAGTACGGACAAGTACGGACCAGTACGGACCGGTACGGACCCGTATGGACCAGTACGGACCAGTATGGACCAGAACGGACCTGAACGGACCGGTACGGACCAGTACAGGCCAGAAAGGACCATAACGGACCGGTATGCACCAGTATGGACCACTATGGGGCAGTACAGACCAGTACGGAACCGTACGGACCAGTACGGACCAGTACAGACAAGTACGAACCAGTACGGACCAGTACGGACCTGTATGGACCAGTATGGACAAGTACGGACGAGTACGGACCAGTATGGACCAATGCGGACCAGAACAGACCAGAACGGACCAGTATAGAGCAGTATGGAGCAGTATGGACCAGTATGGACCATTACGGACCAGTATGGAACAGTACGGACCAGTATGGACCATTACGGACCAGTACAGACCAGTACGGACCAGTATGGAACAGTACGGAACCGTATGGACCAGTACGGACCAGTACGGAACACTACGGACCAGTATGGACCAGTACGGACGAATACGGACCAGTACGGACCAATACAGATTAGTACGGACCAGTACGGACCGGTAGGGACCGGTACGGACCAGTACGGACCGGTAGGGACCGGTACGGACCAGTATGGACAAGTACGGACCAGTACGGACAAGAACGGACCGGAACGGACCAGAACGGAGAGGAACGGACCGGTACGGACCAGTATGGACCGGTATGGACCGGTACGGACCAGAACGGACCGGTACGGACCGGTACGGATAGGTAAGGACCGGTACGGACCGGTACGGACCGGTATGGACCGGTACGGAACACTACGGACCAGTACGGAACACTATGGACAAGTGCGGACCAGTACGGACCAGTACGGACCAGTATGGACCGGTATGGATCAGTATGGACCACTACGGACATGTACGGACCAGTGGACCAATATGGACAAGTACGGACCAGTATGGAACTTTACGGACCAGTACGGACATGAACGGACCGGAACGGACCAGAACGGAGAGAAACGGACCGGTACGGAACTGTATGGACCGGTACGGACCGGAACGGACCGGTACGGATGGGTACGGAGAGGTACGGAGAGGTACGGACGGGTACGGACCAGTACGGACCAGTAGGGACCGGTACGGACCACTATGGACCAGTACGGAGCAGAAAGGACCAGTACGGACCACTATGGACCAGTACGCACCAGAACGGGACAGTACGGACCAGTACGGACCACTAGGGGGCAGTACGGAGCAGTACGGACCAGTATGGACAAGTACGGACCAGTACGGACCAGTACGGACCAGTACGGACAAGTACAGAGCAGTATGGACCAGTGCGGACCAGAACGGACCAGTACGGACTAGTATGGACCGGTATGGACCAGTACGGACCAGTACGGACCAGTATGGAGCAGTACGGAGCAGTGTGGACCAGTATGGACCAATATGCACCAGTACAGACCAGTACTGACCAGTATGGACCAGTACGGACCAGTACGGACCAGTATGGAACAGTATGGACCAGTGCAGACGAGAACGGACCAGAACGGACCAGGATGGACCAGTACGGACTAGTACGGAGCAGTACGGACCAATGCGGAGCAGTACGGACCAGAACGGACCAGTATGGACTAGTATGGACCAGTGCAGACGAGAACGGACCAGTACGGACTTAGTACGGAGCAGTACGGACTAGTACGGAGCAGTACGGACCAATGCGGAGCAGTACGGACCAGAACGGACCAGTATGGACCAGTACGGACCAGTACAGACCAATACGGAGCAGTACGGACCACTACGGACCAGTACGGACCAGAACGGAACACTACAGACCAGTACGGAACACTATGGACAAGTACGGACCAGTACGGAGCAGTACGGACCAGTATGGACCGGTATGGATCAGTGTGGACCGGTACGGACCAGTACGGACCAGTACGGACCAGTATGGACAAGTAAGGACCAGTATGGGACAAGTACGGACCAGTACGGACATGAACGGACCGGAACGGACCAGAACGGAGAGGAACGGACCGGTACGGACCGGTATGGACCGGTACGGACTGGAACGGACCGGTACGGAAGGGTACGGACCGGTACGGACCGGTACGGACGGGTAACGGCCCAGTATGGACCAGTACGGACCGGTACGGAGCAGTACGGCCCAGTATGGACCAGTACGGACCAGTACGGACCAGTACAGACCAGTACGGAGCAGTACGGCCCAGTATGGACGCACTACGGACCATTACGGTCCAGTATGGCCAGTACGGAGCAGTACGGACCAGTATGGACCAGTACGGATCAGTACGGACCAGTATGGACCAGTACGGATCAGTACGGATCGGTACGGACCGGTATGGATCAGTACGGAACACTATGGACCGGTACGGACCAGTACGACCAGTACGGAGCAGTATGGACCAGTATGGATCAGTATGGACCACTACGGAGCAGTACGGACCAGTATGGACAAGTACGGACCAGTATGGACATGAACGGACCGCAACGGACCAGAACGGAGAGGAACGGACCGGTACGGACCGGTATGGACTGGTACGGACTGGGTACGGACTGGAACGGACCGGTACGGATGGGTACGGACAGGTACGGACCGGTACGGACGGGTACGGCCCCTGTATTGACCACTACGGACCATTACGGTCCAGTATGGCCAGTACGGATCAGTACGGACCAGTACGGACCAGTACAGATCAGTACGGAACAGTACGGACCAGTACGGACCAGTACGGACCATTAGGGTCCAGTATGGCCAGTACGGAGCAGTACGGACCAGTATGGACCAGTACGGATCAGTACGGACCAGTATGGACCAGTACGGATCAGTACGGATCGGTACGGACCGGTATGGATCAGTACGGAGCAGTATGGACCGGTATGGATCAGTATGGACCATTACGGACCAGTACGGACCAGTATGGATAAGTACGGACCAGTACGGACATGAACGGACCGCAACGGACCAGAACGGAGAGGAACGGACCGGTACGGACCAGTACGGAGCATTATGGACCGGCACGGACAGGTACGGAGCAGAACGGACCACTACGGACCATTACGGTCCAGATCTGGCCAGTACGGATCAGTACGGACCAGTACGGACCAGTACGGACCGGGTCGGACCGGTACGGACCGGAATGGACCGGTACGGACCAGTACGGACCGGTACGGACCAGAACGGACCAGAACAGACCGGTATGCAGCGGTATGGACCAGTATGAACCAGTACGGACCAGTATGGACCAGTACGGACGAGTACGGCCCAGTATGGACCAGTACAGACCAGTACGGACCAGTACGGACCAGTACAGACCAGTATGGACCACTACGGACCAGTATGGACCACTACGGACCATTACGGCCCAGTATGGCCAGTACGGAGCAGTACGGACCAGTATGGACAAGTGCGGACCAGTACGGACCAGTACGGACCAGTATGGACCGGTATGGATCAGTATGGACCACTACGGACATGTACGGACCAGTGGACCAATATGGACAAGTGCGGACCAGTATGGGAACTGTACGGACCAGTACGGACATGAACGGACCGGAACGGACCAGAACGGAGAGGAACGGACCGGTACGGACCGGTATGGACCGGTACGGACCGGAACGGACCGGTACGGATGGGTACGGAGAGGTACGGACCGGTACGGATGGGTACGGACCAGTACGGACCAGTAGGGACCGGTACGGACCACTATGGACCAGTACGGAGCAGAAAGGACCAGTACGGACCACTATGGACCAGTACGCACCAGAACGGACCAGTACGGACCAGTACGGACCACTAGGGGGCAGTACGGAGCAGTACGGACCAGTATGGACAAGTACGGACCAGTACGGACCAGTACGGACCAGTACGGACAAGTACAGAGCAGTATGGACCAGTGCGGACCGGAACGGACCAGTACGGGACTAGTATGGACCGGTATGGACCAGTACGGACCAGTACGGACCAGTATGGAGCAGTACGGAGCAGTGTGGACCAGTATGGACCAATATGCACCAGTACAGACCAGTACTGACCAGTATGGACCAGTACGGACCAGTACGGACCAGTATGGAACAGTATGGACCAGTGCAGACGAGAACGGACCAGAACGACCAGGATGGACCAGTACGGACCTAGTACGGAGCAGTACGGACCAATGCGGAGTAGTACGGACCAGAACGGACCAGTATGGACTCAGAACGGACCAGTATGGACTAGTATGGACCAGTGCAGACGAGAACGGACCAGAACGGACCAGGATGGACCAGAACGGACTAGTACGGACTAGTACGGAGCAGTACGGACCAATGCGGAGCAGTACGGACCAGAACGGACCAGTATGGACCAGTACGGACCAGTACAGACCAATACGGAGCAGTACGGACCACTACGGACCAGTACGGACCAGAACGGAACACTACAGACCAGTACGGAACACTATGGACAAGTACGGACCAGTACGGAGCAGTACGGACCAGTATGGACCGGTATGGATCAGTGTGGACCACTACGGACAAGTACGGACCAGTACGGACCAGTATGGACAAGTACGGACCAGTATGGACCTGTACGGACCAGTACGGACATGAACGGACCGGAACGGACCAGAACGGAGAGGAACGGGCCGGTACGGACCGGTATGGACCGGTACGGACCAGTACGGACCGGTACGGACCGGAACGGAACGGTACGGACCGGTACGGACGGGTACGGCCCAGTATGGACCAGTACGGACCAGTACGGACCAGTACAGACCAGTACGGAGCAGTACGGCCCAGTATGGACCACTACGGACCATTACGGTCCAGTATGGCCAGTACGGAGCAGTACGGACCAGTATGGACCGGTACGGATCAGTACGGACCAGTATGGACCAGTACGGATCAGTACGGATCGGTACGGACCGGTATGGATCAGTACGGAACACTATGGACCGGTACGGACCAGTACGGACCAGTACGGAGCAGTATGGACCAGTATGGATCAGTATGGACCACTACGGAGCAGTACGGACCAGTATGGACAAGTACGGACCAGTATGGACATGAACGGACCGCAACGGACCAGAACGGAGAGGAACGGACCGGTACGGACTGGTATGGACTGGTACGGACTGGTACGGACTGGAACGGACCGGTACGGATGGGTACGGACAGGTACGGACCGGTACGGACGGGTACGGCCCTGTATGGACCAGTACGGACCATTAGGGTCCAGTATGGCCAGTACGGAGCAGTACGGGCCAGTACGGACCAGTACGGACCATTAGGGTCCAGTATGGCCAGTACGGAGCAGTACGGACCAGTATGGACCAGTACGGATCAGTACGGACCAGTATGGACCAGTACGGATCAGTACGGATCGGTACGGACCGGTATGGATCAGTACGGAGCAGTATGGACCGGTATGGATCAGTACGGACCAGTACGGACCAGTATGGACAAGTACGGACCAGTACGGACATGAACGGACCGCAACGGACCAGAACGGAGAGGAACGGACCGGTACGGACCGGTATGGACAGGTACGGACAGGAACAAACCGGTACGGAGGGGTAGGACAGTTACGGACCGGTACGGACGGCTACGGACCGGTACGGACCAGAACGGACCGGTACGGACAGGTAAGGATCAGTACAGACCGCTACGGACCAGTATGGACAAGTACGGAACACTACGGACCAGTACGGAACACTACGGAACAGTATGGACCAGTACGGAGCAATACGGACCAGTACGGACCGGTACGGACCGGTACGGACGGGTACGGCCCAGTATGGACCACTACGGACCATTACGGTCCAGTATGGCCAGTACGGATCAGTACGGACCAGCACGGACCAGTACAGATCAGTACGGAACAGTACGGACCAGTACGGACCACTATGGACTATTACGGTCCAGTATGGCCAGTACGGAGCAGTACGGACCAGTATGGACCAGTACGGATCAGTACGGATCGGTACGGTCCGGTATGGATCAGTACGGAACACTATGGACCGGTACGGACCAGTACGGACCAGTACGGAGCAGTATGGACCGGTATGGATCAGTATGGACAATTACGGACCAGTACGGACCAGTATGGACAAGTACGGACCAGTACGGACATGAACGGACCGCAACGGACCAGAACGGAGAGGAACGGACCGGTACGGACCGGTATGGACCGGTACGGACAGGAACAAACCGGTACGGAGGGGTAGGACAGGTACGGACCGGTACGGACGGCTACGGACCGGTACGGACCAGAACGGACCGGTACGGACAGGTAAGGATCAGTACAGACCGCTACGGACCAGTATGGACAAGTACGGAACACTACGGACCAGTACGGAACACTACGGAACAGTATGGACCAGTACGGAGCAATACGGACCAGTGCGGACCGGTACGGACCGGTATGGACCGGCACGGACCGGAACGGACCGGTACGGACGGGTACGGACCAGTATGGACCGGTACGGACGGGTACGGACCGGTACGGACCGGTACAGACCGGAACGGACTGGTACGGACCGGTACGGACAGGTAAAGACCGGTACGGATCGGTACGGACCAGTATGGACCAGTACGGAACACTACGGACCACTACAGAACACTATGGACAAGTACGGACTAGTACGGAACGGACCAGAACGGAGAGGAACGGACCGGTACGGACCACAACGGACCAGAACGGACCGGTATGCACCGGTATGGACCAGTATGAACCAATAGGGACCAGTAGGGACCAGTACGGACGAGTACGGCCCAGTATGGACCAGTACAGACCAGTACGGAACAGTACGGACCAGTACAGACCAGTACGGACCAGTACGGACCAGTACGGCCCAGTATGGACCACTACGGACCATTACGGTCCAGTATGGCCAGTACGGATCAGTACGGACCAGTACGGACCAGTACAGATCAGTACGGAATAGTACGGACTGGTATGGATCAGTACGGACCACTACGGACCAGTACGGACCAGTATAGATCACTATGGACAAGTACGGACCAGTACGGACCAGTATGGACCACTATGGACAAGTACGGACCAGTATGGACAAGTACGGACCAGTACGGACATGAACGGACCAGAACGGACCAGAACGGAGAGGAACGGACCGGTACGGAATGGTATGGACCGGTACGGACCGGAACGGACCGGTACGGAGGAGTACGGACAGGTACGGACCGGTACGGACGGGTACGGACCGGTATGGACGGGTAAGGACCAGTACAGACCGCTACGGACCAGTATGGACAAGTACGGAACACTACGGACCAGTACAGAACACTACGGAACAGTATGGACCAGTATGGAGCAATATGGACCAGTACGGACCGGTACGGACCGGTATGGACCGGCACGGACCGGAATGGACCGGTAAGGACCAGTATGGACAAGTACGGACCAGTATGGACAAGTACGGACAAGTACGGACATGAACGGACCGGATCGGACCAGAACGGAGAGGAACCGGCCGGTACGGACTGGTATGGACCGGTACGGACCGTAACAGACCGGTACCGACGGGTACGGACCGGTATGGACCGGTACGGACGGGTACGGCCCAGTATGGACCAGTACGGACCAGTACAGACCAGTACGGAGCAGTACGGCCCAGTATGGACCACTACGAACCATTACGGCCCAGTATGGCCAGGACCGAACACTACGGAACAGTATGGACCAATACGGATCAGTACAGATCGGTACGGACCGGTATGGATCAGTATGGACCACTACGGACCAGTACGGAACAGTATAGATAGGTACGGACCAGTACGGACATGAACGGACCGGAACGGACCACAATGGAGAGGAACGGACCGGTACGGAGCGGTATGGACTGGTACGGACCGGAACGGAGCGGTATGGACCGGTACGGACCGGTACGGACCGGAACGGACCGGTAAGGACCGGTACGGACCGGTATGGACCGGAATGGACAGGTACGGACCGGTAAGGACCGGTAAGGACCGGTACGGACCACTACGGACCATTACGGACCCGTATGGACCAGTACGGACCAGAACGGACCACAAGGGACCGGTACGGACCAGTACGGGCCAGAAAGGACCAGAATGGACCGGTCGGACCGGTACGGATGGGAGAGACTGGTGCTGAACAGTACGGACCAGTACGGACCTGTATGGACCAGTATGGACCAGAACGGACCAGAACGGACCTGTACGGACCAGTACGGGCCAGAAAGGACCGGAACGGACCGGTCGGACCAGTACGGATCGGTACAGACTGGTACTGACAAGTACGGACCAGTACGGACCAGTACGGAGCATTATGGACCGGCACGGACTGGTACGGAGCAGAACGGACCACTACGGACCATTACGGTCCAGTCTGGCCAGTACGGATCAGTACGGACCAGTACGGACCAGTACGGACCGGTCGGACCGGTACGGACCGGAATGGACCGGTACGGACCAGTACGGACCGGTACGGACCGGAACGGAACGGTACGGACCAGTACGGACCGGTACGGACAAGTACGGACAAGTACGGACCAGTACGGACCGGTACGGACCCGTATGGACCAGTACGGACGAGTACGGACCTGTATGGACCAGTATGGACCAGAACGGACCAGAACGGACCTGTACGGACCAGTACGGGCCAGAAAGGACCGGAACGGACCGGTCGGACCAGTACGGATCGGTACAGACTGGTACTGACAAGTACGGACCAGTACGGACCAGTACGGCGCATTATGGACCGGCACGGACCGGTACGGAGCAGAACGGACCACTACGGACCATTACGGTTCAGTCTGGCCAGTACGGATCAGTACGGACCAGTACGGACCAGTACGGACCGGTCGGACCGGTACGGACCGGAATGGACCGGTACGGACCAGTACGGACCGGTACGGACCGGAACGGAACGGTACGGACCAGTACGGACCGGTACGGACAAGTACGGACAAGTACGGACCAGTACGGACCGGTACGGACCCGTATGGACCAGTACGGACCAGTATGGACCAGAACGGACCTGAACGGACCGGTACGGACCAGTACAGGCCAGAAAGGACCATAATGGACCGGTATGCACCAGTATGGACCACTATGGGGCAGTACAGACCAGTACGGAACCGTACGGACCAGTACGGACCAGTACAGACAAGTACGGACCAGTACAGTCAAGTACGAACCAGTACGGACCAGTACGGACCTGTATGGACCAGTATGGACCAGTACGGACGAGTACGGACCAGTATGGACCAATGCGGACCAGAACAGACCAGAACGGACCAGTATAGAGCAGTATGGAGCAGTATGGAACAGTATGGACCATTACGGACCAGTATGGAACAGTACGGACCAGTATGGACCATTACGGACCAGTACAGACCAGTACGGACCAGTATGGAACAGTACGGAACCGTATGGACCAGTACGGACCAGTACGGAACACTACGGACCAGTATGGACCAGTACGGACGAATACGGACCAGTACGGACCAATACAGATTAGTACGGACCAGTACGGACCGGTAGGGACCGGTACGGACCAGTACGGACCGGTAGGGACCGGTACGGACCAGTATGGACAAGTACGGACCAGTACGGACAAGAACGGACCGGAACGGACCAGAACGGAGAGGAACGGACCGGTACGGACCAGTATGGACCGGTATGGACCGGTACGGACCAGAACGGACCGGTACGGACCGGTACGGATAGGTAAGGACCGGTACGGACCGGTACGGACCGGTACGGATAGGTAAGGACCAGTACGGACCAGTACGGACCAGTATGGACCGGTATGGATCAGTATGGACCACTACGGACATGTACGGACCAGTGGACCAATATGGACAAGTACAGACCAGTATGGAACTTTACGGACCAGTACGGACATGAACGGACCGGAACGGACCAGAACGGAGAGAAACGGACCGGTACGGAACTGTATGGACCGGTACGGACCGGAACGGACCGGTACGGATGGGTACGGAGAGGTACGGAGAGGTACGGACGGGTACGGACCAGTACGGACCAGTAGGGACCGGTACGGACCACTATGGACCAGTACGGAGCAGAAAGGACCAGTACGGACCACTATGGACCAGTACGCACCAGAACGGGACAGTACGGACCAGTACGGACCACTAGGGGGCAGTACGGAGCAGTACGGACCAGTATGGACAAGTACGGACCAGTACGGACCAGTACGGACCAGTACGGACAAGTACAGAGCAGTATGGACCAGTGCGGACCAGAACGGACCAGTACGGACTAGTATGGACCGGTATGGACCAGTACGGACCAGTACGGACCAGTATGGAGCAGTACGGAGCAGTGTGGACCAGTATGGACCAATATGCACCAGTACAGACCAGTACTGACCAGTATGGACCAGTACGGACCAGTACGGACCAGTATGGAACAGTATGGACCAGTGCAGACGAGAACGGACCAGAACGGACCAGGATGGACCAGTACGGACTAGTACGGAGCAGTACGGACCAATGCGGAGCAGTACGGACCAGAACGGACCAGTATGGACTAGTATGGACCAGTGCAGACGAGAACGGACCAGTACGGACTAGTACGGAGCAGTACGGACCAATGCGGAGTAGTACGGACCAGAACGGACCAGTATGGACTAGTATGGACCAGTGCAGACGAGAACGGACCAGAACGGACCAGGATGGACCAGAACGGACTAGTACGGACTAGTACGGAGCAGTACGGACCAATGCGGAGCAGTACGGACCAGAACGGACCAGTATGGACCAGTACGGACCAGTACAGACCAATACGGAGCAGTACGGACCACTACGGACCAGTACGGACCAGAACGGAACACTACAGACCAGTACGGAACACTATGGACAAGTACGGACCAGTACGGAGCAGTACGGACCAGTATGGACCGGTATGGATCAGTGTGGACCACTACGGACAAGTACGGACCAGTACGGACCAGTATGGACAAGTACGGACCAGTATGGACCTGTACGGACCAGTACGGACATGAACGGACCGGAACGGACCAGAACGGAGAGGAACGGGCCGGTACGGACCGGTATGGACCGGTACGGACCAGTACGGACCGGTACGGACCGGAACGGAACGGTACGGACCGGTACGGACGGGTACGGCCCAGTATGGACCAGTACGGACCAGTACGGACCAGTACAGACCAGTACGGAGCAGTACGGCCCAGTATGGACCACTACGGACCATTACGGTCCAGTATGGCCAGTACGGAGCAGTACGGACCAGTATGGACCGGTACGGATCAGTACGGACCAGTATGGACCAGTACGGATCAGTACGGATCGGTACGGACCGGTATGGATCAGTACGGAACACTATGGACCGGTACGGACCAGTACGGACCAGTACGGAGCAGTATGGACCAGTATGGATCAGTATGGACCACTACGGAGCAGTACGGACCAGTATGGACAAGTACGGACCAGTATGGACATGAACGGACCGCAACGGACCAGAACGGAGAGGAACGGACCGGTACGGACCGGTATGGACTGGTACGGACTGGTACGGACTGGAACGGACCGGTACGGATGGGTACGGACAGGTACGGACCGGTACGGACGGGTACGGCCCTGTATGGACCAGTACGGACCATTAGGGTCCAGTATGGCCAGTACGGAGCAGTACGGGCCAGTACGGACCAGTACGGACCATTAGGGTCCAGTATGGCCAGTACGGAGCAGTACGGACCAGTATGGACCAGTACGGATCAGTACGGACCAGTATGGACCAGTACGGATCAGTACGGATCGGTACGGACCGGTATGGATCAGTACGGAGCAGTATGGACCGGTATGGATCAGTACGGACCAGTACGGACCAGTATGGACAAGTACGGACCAGTACGGACATGAACGGACCGCAACGGACCAGAACGGAGAGGAACGGACCGGTACGGACCGGTATGGACAGGTACGGACAGGAACAAACCGGTACGGAGGGGTAGGACAGTTACGGACCGGTACGGACGGCTACGGACCGGTACGGACCAGAACGGACCGGTACGGACAGGTAAGGATCAGTACAGACCGCTACGGACCAGTATGGACAAGTACGGAACACTACGGACCAGTACGGAACACTACGGAACAGTATGGACCAGTACGGAGCAATACGGACCAGTACGGACCGGTACGGACCGGTACGGACGGGTACGGCCCAGTATGGACCACTACGGACCATTACGGTCCAGTATGGCCAGTACGGATCAGTACGGACCAGCACGGACCAGTACAGATCAGTACGGAACAGTACGGACCAGTACGGACCACTATGGACTATTACGGTCCAGTATGGCCAGTACGGAGCAGTACGGACCAGTATGGACCAGTACGGATCAGTACGGATCGGTACGGTCCGGTATGGATCAGTACGGAACACTATGGACCGGTACGGACCAGTACGGACCAGTACGGAGCAGTATGGACCGGTATGGATCAGTATGGACAATTACGGACCAGTACGGACCAGTATGGACAAGTACGGACCAGTACGGACATGAACGGACCGCAACGGACCAGAACGGAGAGGAACGGACCGGTACGGACCGGTATGGACCGGTACGGACAGGAACAAACCGGTACGGAGGGGTAGGACAGGTACGGACCGGTACGGACGGCTACGGACCGGTACGGACCAGAACGGACCGGTACGGACAGGTAAGGATCAGTACAGACCGCTACGGACCAGTATGGACAAGTACGGAACACTACGGACCAGTACGGAACACTACGGAACAGTATGGACCAGTACGGAGCAATACGGACCAGTGCGGACCGGTACGGACCGGTATGGACCGGCACGGACCGGAACGGACCGGTACGGACGGGTACGGACCAGTATGGACCGGTACGGACGGGTACGGACCGGTACGGACCGGTACAGACCGGAACGGACTGGTACGGACCGGTACGGACAGGTAAAGACCGGTACGGATCGGTACGGACCAGTATGGACCAGTACGGAACACTACGGACCACTACAGAACACTATGGACAAGTACGGACTAGTACGGAACGGACCAGAACGGAGAGGAACGGACCGGTACGGACCACAACGGACCAGAACGGACCGGTATGCACCGGTATGGACCAGTATGAACCAATAGGGACCAGTAGGGACCAGTACGGACGAGTACGGCCCAGTATGGACCAGTACAGACCAGTACGGAACAGTACGGACCAGTACAGACCAGTACGGACCAGTACGGACCAGTACGGCCCAGTATGGACCACTACGGACCATTACGGTCCAGTATGGCCAGTACGGATCAGTACGGACCAGTACGGACCAGTACAGATCAGTACGGAATAGTACGGACTGGTATGGATCAGTACGGACCACTACGGACCAGTACGGACCAGTATAGATCACTATGGACAAGTACGGACCAGTACGGACCAGTATGGACCACTATGGACAAGTACGGACCAGTATGGACAAGTACGGACCAGTACGGACATGAACGGACCAGAACGGACCAGAACGGAGAGGAACGGACCGGTACGGAATGGTATGGACCGGTACGGACCGGAACGGACCGGTACGGAGGAGTACGGACAGGTACGGACCGGTACGGACGGGTACGGACCGGTATGGACGGGTAAGGACCAGTACAGACCGCTACGGACCAGTATGGACAAGTACGGAACACTACGGACCAGTACAGAACACTACGGAACAGTATGGACCAGTATGGAGCAATATGGACCAGTACGGACCGGTACGGACCGGTATGGACCGGCACGGACCGGAATGGACCGGTAAGGACCAGTATGGACAAGTACGGACCAGTATGGACAAGTACGGACAAGTACGGACATGAACGGACCGGATCGGACCAGAACGGAGAGGAACCGGCCGGTACGGACTGGTATGGACCGGTACGGACCGTAACAGACCGGTACCGACGGGTACGGACCGGTATGGACCGGTACGGACGGGTACGGCCCAGTATGGACCAGTACGGACCAGTACAGACCAGTACGGAGCAGTACGGCCCAGTATGGACCACTACGAACCATTACGGCCCAGTATGGCCAGGACCGAACACTACGGAACAGTATGGACCAATACGGATCAGTACAGATCGGTACGGACCGGTATGGATCAGTATGGACCACTACGGACCAGTACGGAACAGTATAGATAGGTACGGACCAGTACGGACATGAACGGACCGGAACGGACCACAATGGAGAGGAACGGACCGGTACGGAGCGGTATGGACTGGTACGGACCGGAACGGAGCGGTATGGACCGGTACGGACCGGTACGGACCGGAACGGACCGGTAAGGACCGGTACGGACCGGTATGGACCGGAATGGACAGGTACGGACCGGTAAGGACCGGTAAGGACCGGTACGGACCACTACGGACCATTACGGACCCGTATGGACCAGTACGGACCAGAACGGACCACAAGGGACCGGTACGGACCAGTACGGGCCAGAAAGGACCAGAATGGACCGGTCGGACCGGTACGGATGGGAGAGACTGGTGCTGAACAGTACGGACCAGTACGGACCTGTATGGACCAGTATGGACCAGAACGGACCAGAACGGACCTGTACGGACCAGTACGGGCCAGAAAGGACCGGAACGGACCGGTCGGACCAGTACGGATCGGTACAGACTGGTACTGACAAGTACGGACCAGTACGGACCAGTACGGAGCATTATGGACCGGCACGGACTGGTACGGAGCAGAACGGACCACTACGGACCATTACGGTCCAGTCTGGCCAGTACGGATCAGTACGGACCAGTACGGACCAGTACGGACCGGTCGGACCGGTACGGACCGGAATGGACCGGTACGGACCAGTACGGACCGGTACGGACCGGAACGGAACGGTACGGACCAGTACGGACCGGTACGGACAAGTACGGACAAGTACGGACCAGTACGGACCGGTACGGACCCGTATGGACCAGTACGGACGAGTACGGACCTGTATGGACCAGTATGGACCAGAACGGACCAGAACGGACCTGTACGGACCAGTACGGGCCAGAAAGGACCGGAACGGACCGGTCGGACCAGTACGGATCGGTACAGACTGGTACTGACAAGTACGGACCAGTACGGACCAGTACGGCGCATTATGGACCGGCACGGACCGGTACGGAGCAGAACGGACCACTACGGACCATTACGGTTCAGTCTGGCCAGTACGGATCAGTACGGACCAGTACGGACCAGTACGGACCGGTCGGACCGGTACGGACCGGAATGGACCGGTACGGACCAGTACGGACCGGTACGGACCGGAACGGAACGGTACGGACCAGTACGGACCGGTACGGACAAGTACGGACAAGTACGGACCAGTACGGACCGGTACGGACCCGTATGGACCAGTACGGACCAGTATGGACCAGAACGGACCTGAACGGACCGGTACGGACCAGTACAGGCCAGAAAGGACCATAATGGACCGGTATGCACCAGTATGGACCACTATGGGGCAGTACAGACCAGTACGGAACCGTACGGACCAGTACGGACCAGTACAGACAAGTACGGACCAGTACAGTCAAGTACGAACCAGTACGGACCAGTACGGACCTGTATGGACCAGTATGGACCAGTACGGACGAGTACGGACCAGTATGGACCAATGCGGACCAGAACAGACCAGAACGGACCAGTATAGAGCAGTATGGAGCAGTATGGAACAGTATGGACCATTACGGACCAGTATGGAACAGTACGGACCAGTATGGACCATTACGGACCAGTACAGACCAGTACGGACCAGTATGGAACAGTACGGAACCGTATGGACCAGTACGGACCAGTACGGAACACTACGGACCAGTATGGACCAGTACGGACGAATACGGACCAGTACGGACCAATACAGATTAGTACGGACCAGTACGGACCGGTAGGGACCGGTACGGACCAGTACGGACCGGTAGGGACCGGTACGGACCAGTATGGACAAGTACGGACCAGTACGGACAAGAACGGACCGGAACGGACCAGAACGGAGAGGAACGGACCGGTACGGACCAGTATGGACCGGTATGGACCGGTACGGACCAGAACGGACCGGTACGGACCGGTACGGATAGGTAAGGACCGGTACGGACCGGTACGGACCGGTACGGATAGGTAAGGACCAGTACGGACCAGTACGGACCAGTATGGACCGGTATGGATCAGTATGGACCACTACGGACATGTACGGACCAGTGGACCAATATGGACAAGTACAGACCAGTATGGAACTTTACGGACCAGTACGGACATGAACGGACCGGAACGGACCAGAACGGAGAGAAACGGACCGGTACGGAACTGTATGGACCGGTACGGACCGGAACGGACCGGTACGGATGGGTACGGAGAGGTACGGAGAGGTACGGACGGGTACGGACCAGTACGGACCAGTAGGGACCGGTACGGACCACTATGGACCAGTACGGAGCAGAAAGGACCAGTACGGACCACTATGGACCAGTACGCACCAGAACGGGACAGTACGGACCAGTACGGACCACTAGGGGGCAGTACGGAGCAGTACGGACCAGTATGGACAAGTACGGACCAGTACGGACCAGTACGGACCAGTACGGACAAGTACAGAGCAGTATGGACCAGTGCGGACCAGAACGGACCAGTACGGACTAGTATGGACCGGTATGGACCAGTACGGACCAGTACGGACCAGTATGGAGCAGTACGGAGCAGTGTGGACCAGTATGGACCAATATGCACCAGTACAGACCAGTACTGACCAGTATGGACCAGTACGGACCAGTACGGACCAGTATGGAACAGTATGGACCAGTGCAGACGAGAACGGACCAGAACGGACCAGGATGGACCAGTACGGACTAGTACGGAGCAGTAC